>NC_141040.1:42905000-43205000 GCF_052040795.2 Danio rerio
AAATTACTTTAACTATTTTTTTGTTTATTTATTTAAAATATTCTTATAAATGTTTTTATAAAGGGCTTTATTATTTTTGCTGTTTATTAATGATAACTGTTAATAATGATGATACATTTTATTTGGCTTTTTATCTATCTTTTTTTTCTTCAGATTCAACATAAATTTTCTATAATAAAATTGTGAGTTAAAAAAATCTTGTCAGCAAGCTCCCAAATAATGCAGTCTCTTAAAGTATAAGTTTTGTTTTATTTATTTAAATTCTTACTAGGAAATGGAAAAGTTCCTTTCAACTGCATTTAATTACAGAGTCCCTCTTCAAATTCAGGAAGAAATTGTATATAAACACTTGATTTCACAGCTTTATGACATGGACTGCACATATAATGACTGTTAAATTACAATATTTGCCGAAATCATTTTTATTGTTTCAATCTGAAACCATATTCTCAAAAGCTGTTTTTGAGGAAGAGATCGCTTTCACTTTTGAATCTTTATATTTTGGTAATATAACATTAGATGGGTGGATTAACAAGGTCAAGAAACTGTTGATAATTCCATAGGCTGTTAGAAAAAAAAGTAATTATTTAAAATGGTTAAAATTGGAGTCAGCTGTGGTTGAAGAATAAAATATACATAATCTTTTTGCATTAAGAACACTTTTTTTTCCAATTTTGGAGTAAATGGATAGATTTTATTATTGTTTTTTTAAGGCAGTCTTTTGTATGACTTGTAGCTCTCCATGTCCTATTGTACTGTATATATATTTGCTGTTAAAAAAGAAGAAAATACAAAGCATATGATATGTTAGATCTGCAAATCTTGTTCTTTTTAAGAGATTATGTATGTTTCTTTGTTTGTTTGAAAAAAGAAACAATATTTGCTATTGTGTAAATATAAGTTGTTTAAAATGTGATTTGCGTCAGGTTAAATAAAGGGTTGCTGATAGAGCCATGAAATGTTTCTCAGTATACCATGGAGAGCGTGAGGGCTGACTGTTTGGAATGGCTTTTCTGAGTGAATATCTCATTTCATGAGTTTGTCTTATTTATTTTTTCTTTCTTTTTGTATTCTTCTCCTCCCCGTGTGTGTTTTGTAATGAAATATTTGCTAAACCCTCAACCGATCGCTCTAACCATCCCAGCGTGAAATCACAGTGAGGTATGGCTGCTTTTTCCCCTCATTCTCCTCCATCTCACTTTCCTTCATTCTTTCCAAACCTGTGCTTCCATCTGTCCTTTTCTTTTCCTCAAAAGCTGCAGAGATGCAAATGGAGACAAAAGGAAAGGCTGTGGTGTTGGATACGCACCACTGCACTTAACAAATTAAATGCTGAGTGTTGTTAAGACCACAGTATAAATAGAAATACAGTCCTGCTTAAAATAAAAATACTAGTTTGAAACCTGTTTTTATTTGAATACAGTTGTGTTCAATCGTTTGGGTTTCTTACTTTTATGATCCCCAGGATGCATTTTATTTGATCAAAATACTGTAAAAAATGCTATATTTTACAGTGACTGAGAAAGCTTAAAGCGCTGTGCAAAAACAAGTTTAAAAAAATGACATTGAGTAATAAAATAATATCCTTCATACATGTCAATTAAATCCTGACCCCCACATGAAAAAATAAATAAATAAAATAAATTGTAATTAAATAAACAATAAATAAATAAGTAAATAAAATTATGACATAAAATACTAAATTATATTACAAAAAGGCATATTACAGACAAGCTTTTAATCTTGGAGACTTAGGATGCTTTCACACCAATGGATAGATTATCTTGTTCTGAAACAGGAATTAAAACTGTTACAATGTTGCTCTTTGTTCTTGGTGCAGATAGCTTTCACACGGCAAAGTTTTTAAACAGAAACGCCAAGATGTGCATACATTTTGAAAATAAGCTTAAAATGTAGGATGTAGGATAAACTTTATTCGGTAAGAAAAGATGCACAAACTGTAAACTACAATGGAAACACTTTTACCGAAAAATATTCCAGAATGCGCATAAAAGTCATGTGATTTTGTTATAAGAGATCATGTGACGATAAAAATGTGTAAATGGATAAACCAGCAGGCTGAGCACATTATAAAAACATCTGAAATGTTGTTTTGGTCTTTCTAAAACGTCTTAACCGTTTCAGTATTACTGTTATTATATTATTATTTACCTTATGAACTGTTTAGTGTCTTTTCTCTGCGTCTTATGCCTTTAAACGCCACCACAAGTTCATTGCATGTCAGCATACTGTCTTCTGCGGCGCAAGTCATTTATTAAATAAAGAAAAGATTGACGCAGCTTCTCCTATCGCAGCAAATTCCATGTTTTTCTCTTGGTATTTGGGGCCAGTCAATCAGGAAGTGGTGATTTTGTTCTCATTGACTCGTTGGATGGAAACAATTCTTTATTCGCACTTCTTTTATGCGATATTCCAGTTTTGCGCATACATTTAATTCACATCTTTGGATGGAAACATAGTAATTGTTTGTCTCCCCTAACATAGTAATTGTTTGTCTCAAACTAATTTTATATAAAAAAATACAAAATAAATAATTTTTGGTAGCAGTTTTTGATCATTTTAATGTACTTTTGCAAAAGAACATAAAACTTGAGTTGAGGCTACAATGAGGACCTGAATTAATTGATTTGAACGTCAGATATATCTTTTTAAATGAGCTTTGTGAGGCTAAAAACACCATAGCATCACAGTCTACCTTTTGTCTCCACCTCCACTGTGTTATTTTGATGCTGTTGCTAACACAGGAATGGGCTTATTTCAGTGGTTTTCCTGTGAAAGCCGTCAGTAGTGTAGATCACCTTAGCATTGAGACACATTTTGCCATCTTATAATAGCATTCAGGCCAACAGCTGCTGAAAACCACTGGGATACTCCCCAGACCTGCGCTCATCCCAGCTGTGGCGTGTCCGTCTGCTCCGTATAGACATTAATCAGGTCGTGTTCTTTTCTCCCTCCCTTTCTCTTCTCTCTGTCTGTCCCGTCATCATTGTCTCCCAATGAACATTTATTCCCTTCTTCAGAGGAAACTCCGCTGGGATATGTGAGGATAAATTCTTGCATCCTCTCGCCATCTTTTTCTGTTTGTTTTATATTTTCTTGAATCCATAGTCTCTTGCTTTATAAATGCATAATCGTCTCCTTTGCTAATAACCAGCTTTTTCACTATTGTTTGGATTTTATTTCCAAGCTTTTGTTTAACTAATAACATTCACACTGTCCTATCTAGCCTCAATTGTGACAAGACATTCTGACTATCTCCTAGGCTGCGTTCCATTTTGAAGGGTTCAACCCTATGCACTAATCCTTTAAAAGGGTTTAGCGAGGGTTTCGAATGGGTGAAGGATTTGGGCAACTGAAAATACTTTTACAAATTCAGTTCTGTCATCTTGGATCGCAATTAAGAATCAAGCAAAAATAGTCCCAACATTTGTTCCCTTTGAATTCCTTCATTCTGGAGGACCCTTTGAAGTGGGCAGTTTTGAGCATTTTGGTTTGGAAGGCCCCTTTATAGTGGCACTCATAAAATATCACTACATTTTCAGTCACAAGTGGAAGTCTCAAAATCTGCAAAATTCTGCACATCAAAACTGTCAGTTGGTTGTCATTGTAGTTAGCATTCAGTCAGTACAGACATCTTTTTTTTGTCACTTTTCTAAGTCACTCCGGGTTAGGACATGATGTCTGTCTGTATGGGAACATGGGCTGAGGCTCTGTGAACTGCCAGTCATAATGTAGAAAATGTATTAAAGGGGCTATATGTAAGATTTTCTATGTGCAGATCAGTTTTTCTGCTGGCAATGTACACTCACTGGCCACTTCATTAGGTACACCTTCCTAGTTCTGGCTTGGACCCCCTTTAGCCTTCAGAACTGCGTTAATCCTTTATGGCAGTGGTCACCAAACTTGTTCCTGGAGTGCCGGTGTCCTGCACATTTTAGTTCCAACCCTAATCAAACACACCTAAACAAGCTAATCAAGGTCTTGCTAGGTATCCAGGCAGGTGTGTTGAGGCAAGTTGGAGCTAAACCCTGCAGGGACACCGGCCCTCCAGGACCGAGATTGGTGACCCCTGCTTTATGGCATAGATTCAACGAGGTACTGGAAATATTCCTCAGAGATTTTGTTTCATATTGACATGATAGCATCAAGCAGTTGCTGCAGATTTGTTGGCTGCACATCTATGATGCGAATCTTCCATTCCATTACATTCCAAGGGTGCTCTATTGGATTGAGATCTGGTGACTGGAGGCCATTTGAGTACAGTGAACTCATTGTCATGTTTAAAAAAAACAGTCTGAGATGAATCACGCTTTATGACATGGTGCGTTATCCTGCTTGAAGTAGCCATCAGAAGCTGCGTACACTGTGGTCATAAAGTGATGGAAATGGTCTGCAACAATGCTCGGGTAGGCTGTGGCGTTGACAAAATGCTCAATTGGTACTAATGGGCCCAAAGTTTGCCAAGAAAATATCCCATTTTACCACCACCAGCCTGTACCATTCATACAAAGCAGGATGGATCCATGCTTTTATGTTGTTGATGCAAATTCTGACCCTACCTCCGAATGTCACAGCAGAAATCGAGACTCATCAGACCAGGCAACGTTTTTCCAGTCTTCTATTGTCCCATTTTGGTGAGCAAATTGTAGCCTTAGTTTCCTGTTCTTAGCTGGCAGAAGTGGCCCGGGTGTAGTCTTCTGCTGTTGTAGCTCATCCGCTTCAAAGTAGGACATGGTGTGCGTTCAGAAATGCTCTTTTGCATACCTTAGTTGTAACGAGTGGTTATTTGAGTAACTTTTGCCTTTCTATCGAACCAGTCTGGCCTTTCTCCTCTGGCCTCTGGCATCAATAAGGCATTTGCACCCACAAAACTGCCACTTACTGGATATTTTCCGTCTGTCAGACCAATATCTGCAAACCCTATAGATGGTTGTGCGTGAAAATTCCAGTAGATTAGCAATTTTTGAAATACTCAGACCAGCTCTTTTGGCACCAACACCCATGCCATGTTAAAAGTCACATAAATACCCTTTCTTCCCACATTCTGATGCGGTTGTCTTGACCATGTCCACATGCCTAAATGCATGGAGTTGCTGCCATGTGATTGGCTAGTTAGAAATTTGTGTTAACGAGCAGTTGGACAGGTGTACCTAATAAAGTGCCTGGTGAGTGTATGAACGACTTAAACAACTTAAAAGCAGAACTAGTCCGGAGTTCACAGGTCTAATGCCTGACTTTTAGTGGCTTTCTTGAAGTCGGAAAATAGATTTTTAATTTTTAGACAAGTTGCTAAATAAAAACCAATCGGTTACATCATTATATCTCCTTGATATGATGCACCAAAAATTTGAATGCAATTTTTTTGCTAATTTAATAAATTTGTCAAATACTTTAAATTAGTTTATTATTATTATCATTATTATTATTTTGTTATTTTATTATTTTTTTAAAGCCATAATTATACTTTCTTTAAAGTGTTATGCTGCAGTTTTAATAAAAGACTGTTGTCACTAATACACACACACACACACACACACACACACACGCTATACTACATATAGCCCTTGTAAATTACTCAAAACAGTTCTTTTGTTTCTTAAAGGGATAGTTAACTCAAAAATGAAAATTATCATCATTTACTCATCCTTTACTTGATTTAAACCTGAGTTTCTATATTATAAACACAAAATTAGATAGTTTGAAATATGCTGAACACCTGTTACCATTGACTGCCACAGTTTTCGTATTTTTAATTATTGAAGTAAATGGTTAAAGGTTTCTTTTAAAATATTCTCTTAAGTGTTCAACAGAAGAAAGAAAGTCATAAAAGTTTGGATCTACCTGAGGAAGAGTTAATAGTCAGTAAATTTTTGTTTTGGGGTAATCACAAAATCTATCCCTTTTAATTGAAACATTGTTCTTTTAATACACACTAAAGGGCTCTCGGTTTTTGCTCTTTGCTCCTTTAAGCCGATTGAGTTCAGGCTTGCCCCATCTTGTTTTTTTTTTTTTTTTTTGTTTAATTCAACATTATTTCACTGTTAAAGAAATGGTTTACTCCTAAATTAATACCATCATTTACTCTCCCCTCTCTAATAAATGTAACTTATTTTATTTGCAAAACATAAAACAAGGTGTTTACCATTTCTGCCTGCCTTTTTACTTGTTTTGAATGAAATGAGAGTGAAAATTATGGATATTGTTATTTTAAGTGAACTGTTTCTTTAATGCTTGTGCATCAGACCTTTGGTTGCCATACTTTGACTTCCTTCACCTTCCAGTTTAAAGGCCTGTTCACAGAGTCTGAACCTCCTCATATTTTAACATCTTGATTTCAATAATAAAACAGTTTAATATCTTTTTGGTTTGTGAGGAATTAATTTGATCCATTGTCTACATTGAAACATGCAGATAAAGTGAATGGGCCTTAACTACCTTTACCTGCTCACATCAATCTCACATCAGCTCTTCAAACCATATTTGCAGTGGGTCATTAACATCCTTTAACGAAAAAAGGACTTGTTACTCTTTGGGTTGCTTTTTGTGGATTATTTATGTCTTGTATCCATGTGCCGTATAGATCAGCCCTGGCTTCTGCCCATCAGGGTCAACCTCTGCCCAAAACCCTAAGTGTCATGGAGAGTACACCGCAGGTCAGAGGAATGCACACTATTATCAGGTAGGACCTCTTTTATTTATCTATTTATTTTATTAAAAATCACAGCAGCGCCAGCAAGAAGGTCGCTGGTTTGAGTCCCAGCTGGGCCAGTTTGCATGTTCTCCCAGTGTTTGCGTGGGTTTCCTCCAGGTGCTCTGGTTTCCCACACAGTCCAAAGACATGCGCTATATGACTAATTTTGTTTACCCAATTCATGTTGTGTATTAGAGTGTGTGAATGCGAGGGTGTATGGCTGTTTCTCAGTACTGGGTTGCAGCTGGAAGGCCATCCGCTGCGTAAAAAAAAGCCGGAGTAGTTGGCGGTTCATTCCGCTGTGGTGACCTCTGATAAAAGAGAATAAACCAAAAAAATGAATGAATGATTGAATTTAAGAAAAACATACACAAACAGTGGTCAAAAATTTGCTCTTCATAATATTTTTGTTGGCCTCCATAATGCATTCAGAATCTGTATATAGTTTTTGAATTTCTGTTTGTAATTATTTATTATAAGAATTATAAAATAGTCATTACTTTGATATTAGTCAAATAAAATCATATTTTATATGGGTAGTAATGTTTCATTAATGAGTGAATGTGAAGGTTTTGTATACCATGATTTAATCAGCTTTCTTTTATACTTTTTTCATTCTTAACATTTTCAAATTTCACAAACCACAAATAAAAACATGCCTTTTTTAAAAAAAGTTTTCTTTTTAAACTGGCTGATGTGAAATTTGATTTGATTGTTATTGTGTAAAAAGTAAAATGACATTTTAATATGTAATTACTGTATTAGTGTTTGCTGTTTTGTGATGAATGGTATTTAAATCCATTTTAAATGTATAAAACAGTTGTTACAACCTTCTAGATGTTATTATTAAACTAAGGGTATTTGACATAACATATAAGAGTTTAGTGTGTGTATGACAAATGAATGAAAAAAGAAACAACTGAAACCAAATATCACTGCAATTATTTATTGCCCATACTTTCAGTGAAACAAATGAAAATATATTGTACAGTGAAAGAAAAATATTTACAAAAAATAAATGATAATTCCCTGTTGAAGAGGAGGTAGTTAGAAGTGCTTAAATCAAGGAAATAATACAACCAAACATACTAACTGTATTAAACTAAAATATCTTTTAAAAAGCATGAAATGAAATATGTTCAACGTACCAAACGTCTTAACTAATCTACTCTAAATATAAAACAAAACAGCACACTCTTCTGAACCTAATGGAATAATATAAAAAGGATCCTGAGTGTTTGTAAATCCATATCGCACAACTTGCTCACTCCCACACCCTCTCTGAGGTATCACTTAAACAGGTATTCGTTAACTGGACGTGTTCACAAGCAAACACATTGCAATTTCAAATCTTAAAAGACTTTTGAGTACAACAGTCAACCTGCATATTTGTTTCTAACAAAACATCAAAATCGACATGAATTTTGCTCTCTTCATGCAAACACAAATCATTTTGCTTGCATAAATCTTCATTTCCAGAAGACAAAATTGTGATAATTGTTTTGCACTACAATGGTTTGTCAGACAGTATATATTTAGGTATACATATTTATTGACGAAATCCAGGTGCAAAAGAGAGTGAAATATGAGAAAAAGGCTAAACAAGTTAATTGATTATTTTAACAGATAATAGATATGTAGGCTTATGACACTGCAAATAGTTAAAAAAATAAATAAATAAATAAATAAATAAAAGTTATTTTAAAGTGTTGTAATATTTCACAATGTTGCTCTTTTTTTGATCAAATAAATTCAGCCTTAGTGAGCATAATAGACATATTATTGTAGTATGTCACTAATAAATGTAAAGCAGAATTTATCATTAATTGGCTTTATTAAATGCGTGAACTAATAATTATTTAATTTATAATCATTTAAAATATAATATTTATTTATTATAAATGTATTCGTATTTTACAATATTGCTCTTTCACTCTATTTTTTAAATAAAAAAATCCAGCTATTTAAATTTTAATATGTATTTATTGAATATAATATTTCTATTTATGATTTATTTAACATGTTTACATTTTACAAACATATCAAACATCCCTTATTGAAATAATTAATTAAAATAATAACAAGACAAAACCCAATTACACAACTAAATGAGGCTCAGATGTCTACATTTATGCAACAATCTCAGTGTTACAATTCGAGACTAAAAGTTTACAAACTGATGTATTATTATTATTGTAAAGAGCAAGCAAGGGTGATCGGTCTAGATCCACTTGAAGTTTTAATATAAAAAAAGGGCTTGCAAGTTTTAACAAACGTTCTGTTATGTATTTTGAAGGGAGTATCTAATTTTCTCTAGTTTCACAAAATACAAGACATCTTTCAGCCACTGTACATGCGAGGGTGGCTGCTGGGGGCTCTTCCAGTTTAATAAAATGACATGCCTAGCAAGTAAACTAAGAAGGCCACAAAGTTTAAAAAGTAAGTGGGTAGTGTAAATATAATATTTATTTGATAATAATTTTGTATTTAAAGTGTAGTAATATTTCACAATTTTGCTCTTCTACTGTATTTTTGATCAATAGACATAATATTTATTGCAGTATGTTGCTAATAATAAATGGAAAGTAAAACTTATGATTAATTGCCAATTAAAGTGTGAAATGAGCTGGCCGGTAGCTGCTTGAGGTGTATTTTTACGTTTTGGGTCACTGAAACATAATTGGGTAATTAAAATAAAATAAGGAGGATTGTTTTTGTCTGTTTACAGTCTCATATTCACCTCATCCTTCTCTGTTGTGTTTTATTGACGGTGTCCTCTGTTGCCCCCAGGAATAAAGAAACCAGTCGGGATGAATTTATTTTCTATTCAAAGAGATTAATGAGGCTCCTCATCGAGCACGCTCTGTCCTTCCTGCCGCTGAAGGTGAGTGGAGCGTCAGTAATGACCAACTTTTAATCCTGATGTTGCTCATAACACAGTGATGCGTTCCAGTCTCCACCTTTGCCCCATGAACAAATTACTTTTTTATTATTATTTTTTTATTGTGTGAAGTGAAGCAAGTCTTCGTTTTAGATCATAACAAGTAATTTCATAGCATTTTAGTAAAAAGAAATCAGTCCCTGTATATTTTCTTTTCTTTTTAGCCGGTGACTGTTGAAACTCCTCAAGGAACTGTATATGAAGGGAAGAGGCTGAGCGGGAAAAGGGTATGTTTATTCAATATCTTTTTAACCAAGCAAATCGAACAATTTTGATACTAATTTCCAGAAGTCTTTATTAATAAGTTATTTGAATCATTGCAGAGATGTATGGATGCAGTCCTCCAAGCTCATGGGAGTCATACACAATATAATATAATATGTATAGTATTTATAGAGTAATGTTATTCCAAAATGGATTAAATTCAATTATTTCCTCAATTCTACACACAATACCCCATAATGACAATGTGAAAAAAGAGTTTTTGAAATTGTTGCAAATTTATTCAAAATAAAACCTGAAAAATCACATGTACATAAGTATTCACAGCCTTTGTTCTGACGCTCTAAATCAGGGCTGCTCAACCCTGTTCCCGGAGATCGACCTTCCGGCAAATTTTAGCTCCAACCCTGATCAAACACACCTGAACCAATTAAATAGGACCTGAATCGCACTTGATAATTACAGGCAGGTGTGTTTGATATGGGTTGCAATGTTGGAATATCTAGCCAATTCCATGCGTGTTCAATAAGAAAAGGTCTGGAGAGGGTTTTCTTCAATGCCAAAAATATCAGTAATTTATTAGATACAAATGAATAATTCCATGACAGAGCTCTGGGTTACGTTACCCCAATGCAATACAAGAATTACATTCAGGAGGTTCGCAACTATCATACATTTCCTGACTCCAGCCTATATACACAACTGATATTAACAGGTGGAGTTTTGGTTTAAAGTCATTTGTCAGTCATTGTTCAGTCCTCCATTGGCCGCACCTTCGTCATACTTCCTCTTTTTCTACGAATTCTCTGCACAACAACAAAGCATACATCTTTCTTTGTTCTGTGTTCAGTTTTAACACCTCTCTTCAGACAGGAAGTTTCTGCAGAGCTGAATTTAATTTTGGACCCGCATCTATCTACTTGTGCAAAAATGCTAATTAGTATGCACAGCACTCACACACAACAGTAGAAATTCAGTTAATATATGACCCTTACATGACCAATACAAATAATTGTTTGATTAAAAGAAAAAGAGACAAATAATAAAAAATTATTCCTATTTTACAACACAAACCAAGCATGAAGACAAAGGAATTGGCTGTAGACCTCCGAGACAGGATTATCTTGAGGCACAAGGCTGGGGAAGGTTACAGAAAATTTTCTGCTGCTCTGAAAGTTCCAATGATCACAGTGGCCTCCAAGTGGAAGATGTTTAGAACTAAAAGGACTCTTTCTAGATCTTGCCGGCTATCTAAGCTGAGTGATCTGGGAGAAGGGCCTCAGTCAAGGAGGTGATCAATAACCCGATGATCACTCTGTCTGAGCTCCAGCCTTCATCTGTGTAGAGATGAGAACCTTAAAGAAAGACAACCATCTGTGCAGCAATTCACTAATCAGGCCTGTATGGTGGAGTGGCCAGACGGAAGCCACTCCCCACCTGGAATTTGTCAAAAGGCATCTGTAGGACTCTCAGACCATAAGAAACCAATTTCTCTGGTCTGATGAGACTAAAATGAACCCTTTGGAGTGAATGCCAGGCATCACGTTTGGAGAAAACCAGGCACTGCTCATCACCAGGCTAATATCATCCCTACAGTAAAGCATGGTAGTGGCAGCATCATGCTGTGGGGATGTTTTTCAGCAGCTGGAACTGGAAAACTAGTCAGGATAGAGGGAAAGATGAATGCAGCAATGTACAGAGACATCCTGAATGAAAACCTGCTTCAGAGTCCTCTTGACCTCAGTCTGGGACGATGGTTCATCTTCCGGCAGGACAATGACCCAAAGCACACCGCCACAATACCAGTGGAGTGGCTTCACAACAACTCTGTAAATGTCCTTGAGTGGCCCAGTTAGAGCCCAGAACTAAATCCGAGGAGAGATCTGAAAATGGCTGTACATCGTATATTCTTATTCAAGCTGATAGAGCTTGAGAGGTACTGCAAAGAGGAATGGGCAAACATTTTAACAGAGTATTGAACAAAGGCTGTGAATACTTATATACATGTGATTTTTCAGGTATTTATTTTTATAAATTTGCAACAATTTCAAAAAATCTTTTTTTTTTTTCTCACATTGTCATTATAGGGTATAGGGTGCAGAATTTTGAGGATATAAATGAAATAAATCCGTCTTGGAATAAGGCTGTAACATACAAAAATGTGGAAAAAGTAAAGCGCTGTGAATACTTTCCGGATGCACTGAATATATACATGCCCTATAATAGGTAGAGCATTTATGATTATTTATCAACTAAAATAAATGTGAAATGAGCTGGCCTGTGAGCAGTTTTTTTATCAAATAAATTGATCCACAGTGGTTATTAAAAAGCAGAACTGTTCGTTTAACACTTTTGAATGCCAGTGTAAATACAAGCCCTTATATTTCCATTTAACAGATCACCGGTGTGTCCATTCTGCGGGCAGGGGAGACCATGGAACAGGCCTTGATGGCTGTTTGTAAGGACATTCGACTTGGAAAGATCCTCATCCAGACCAATCATGACACAGGAGAGCCTGAGGTTTCACATCTTCCCCACACACATTTATAAACAAACCCTGATCAGAAAACTGCTGTTATCATGTGTCCTTGTGTGCTTAGCCTTGATGTGATTTACAGTTCCGCTTACCGTTTCACTGCTGCTCTGATATGTGTGTGTCTGCTCTTGTCTGACATATAACATGTGTTGTGCTGTAAAGTACATGATAAACTGGACAGCTCTGTGCGGATGCTGATGGATGGATGCATGTTTGACTGCGTGTGCTGTTTTTGTGAATGAATTGAGTATAGCTCCCTCAAGCTGTGCATTCCCATTGGTCAGATATAGTACCTGTTGTAGTGGTATTTTAGTTTTTATAATTTTACTGTATGTATTATTATATTTATTCAAATTCAAATATTTATTCAGGATTTGGTATTTTAGTACTTCTATTTTGGCCAAAGCAACGATTTTAGTTTTAAGTAGTTTGTTTAATATTTGTGTTTTATTAATATATTGTATTATTATTATTTTTGTTATTATTATTATTATTATTACTATATTTCTTTCGAGTAACAAATAATTGTTTTCAATTATATAGCAATATTGCTTATTTTTGTTTAACTTTTACTGTATGCATTATTATATTTATTCAAATACACATTTATTTGGCATTTAGTATTTTATTACTTCTGTTTGCGCCGAATTAACAATTGTAGTTTTAAGTAGTTTGTTTCATATTTGTATTTTATTCATATATTTTATTATTATTATTATTATTATTATTATATTTCAATTAACAAAATTATTTTAAATGATTTACCTTAAATTATATAACAATATTGCTATTTTTTAATGGAATGTTTTATTTTTATTTAAACACAAATATTTATTCAGCTTTTAGTATTTTAGTACTTTAGTTTGGGTCAAAGCAACAACTAGTTTTAATTAGTTTGTTTAACATTTGTATTTTATTATTACAATATATTTATTATATTATTATTACTCTATTTCTTTCAATTAACATAATTGTTTTAAATTGTTTAACAATATTGCTTAATTATTTTACTGTATGCATTATTATATTTATTCAAATACAAATATTTATTTAACGATTAGTATTTTAGTACTTCTGTTTGGGTCATATATGTTTTACGTTTAATATTTGTATTTTATAAATATATTGTATTATTATTATTATTATTATTATATTTCAGTTAACACAATTATTTTAAATGATTTAACTTAAATTATATAACAATATTGCTTAATGGGTCACACTTTACAATAAGGTTCATTAGTTAATGTTAATTAATGCATTTACTAACATGAACAAACAATGAACAATACATCTACTACTGTATTTGTTCATGTTAGTTAACGTTAGTTAATGAAGATACAGTAGTTCATTTTTAGTTCATGTTAACTCATGGTGCATTAACTAATGTTAACAAGCATGGACTCGGATGTTATTAATGCATTAGTAAATGTTCAAATATGATTAATAAATGCTGTACATGTGTTGTTCATGATTAGTTCATGTTAGTAAATGCATTAACTAATGAACCTTATTGTAAAGTGTTACCGCTTAATTATTAAAAAAAATACTGTGTACATTAATATATTTATTAAAATAAATATCTATATTAAATATTTATTAAAAAAACAAATATTTATTCAGCATTTTCTATTTTAGCACTTTTTGGGCCAAAGCAATGATTGTAGTTTTAATTAGTTTAATATTTGTATTTTATTAATAGATTGTATTTATTGTTATTATTAGATTATTAACAAATAATTGTTTAAAAATATTTAACTTAAATTATATGACAATATTGCTTATGATTTGGTTTTATGATATGACATAATATTTTATAAATATATTATTTAGTTTTTTTATTTTTATAATTGGCATTCTAAAAAGAAACCATTTAAAATATAATAATTTTAATGCCCTTTTATATGACCATATATAAAGTGTTTGTCAACAATTAGAAAAAATATGTTCCCAGAGGTTTCTGTTTTTTAAAGGGATAAGCCATCATTTACTCAATCCACTTGTTCAAGCCCTGTTACAGTTTCTTCTGTTGAACACAAAAGACAAAAATTCCATGGAAATCAAGATTCAGAATTCTTTAGAAAATCTGGTTTTGTTTTCAAACAACTTGACTGTGATTTAATGGAGGAAAAATGTCTAGTAATAAAGACAGTGTTTATGTATTTATTCTGTATAGTTATGTTAACATAAAAATAACAATGTAGATTACATTTTTTAAAGACTTAAGATTATATAACTAAAATAATTTTCATATTTAAAAAAATGCCTTATTTAAAGACTTAATATGAATAGTATCAAAGTTTAAGAGACTTCAGACTAAACATAAAAAGAATAAATGTCTGACGTGATGACACACACACACACACACATACACACACCAGTCATTTTAAATGGCACTATGTATGTTTTTCAACTATTAAATAATGCTTCTAAAATGATTTCAGGGGTAGAATAACTTTTTTAGCTTTATGAATTCTTGCTATGGCCTGAAATCTTGCATGCACATCTTGAATCTAAATTTAGCACGTCTCAATGTGGAATGGCTGTTTAACTTCTGGACATCTCCATCTGTTTTGCATGTTTCGGGTTGTACCTAATGGCACATAAATCTGTGCTTGGACTATAAACCTGTCTTATCATGGTGTGATTTTTCTCCTCAGCTCCATTACCTGCGTCTGCCCAAGGACATCAGTGAGGACTATGTCATCCTGATGGACAGCACCGTTTCCACAGGAGCCGCCGCTCTTATGGCTGTCAGAGTCTTACTGGTAAGTCATTGCTGCTGACACAATTCTGGATAAAAAAAGACAATCATTAATCGTTTGTTTATTCATAATTTTTTTTGGAATTGTTGTTTAAAATGGAGATCATGATTAATATAAACTTAAAGGGATAGTTCACTCAAATTAAAATTCACTCACTATTTACTCACCCTCAAGTGGTTTAGGCATCTATGAACTATTTTATTCTGTTAAACACTAAAGAAGATTAAAACCTGTAACTCTTGACTTCCATAGTATTTTTTTTTCTTACTATGGAAGTCGATGGTTACAGGCTTTCGGCTTCAAAATATCTTCTTTAGTGTTCTTTTTGTTTTGTTTTTTTTTACTTTTATTTATAGAAGTTTTTTGTAAAAACATAACACCAAGTAATGTATATATGTTAAGAAACTTATCTCTGTGTTATTACCTTATACTAACTAGAACATGCTCTAAAACACTAGCAAACAATACAGCAATTATACAGCACCATCAAAAAACCAAAAAGAAATTTCAGCCAGACTGAGGGAATAAGAAACAAAATAAAATGACATGTAAAAAGGAAGTGGAGAAAAAAAAATTGATTACCAGAAAAAATTATTACAGAAACATTATTAACTTTTACATCTAAGGAAGGGGCCCCATGTTTTTTTCATACAACTTTTATACAAATCTAGAGAAGCATAACGTTTCCAACTTGAGGGCAGAAACCATTTCAGCTAACCATTTAAAAAATTTGGAGGTGTCGTGGATTTCCACTCCATCAGAATCACTCTCTTGGCCAACACAATACCAAACTTAAGGGAGAGTTGTTGAGGTTTAGGCCAAGTTAGAGCCTGGTCTGGCCATCCAATTAATGCTATTTCAGTATCGATTTTTAAGTCCATTTCAAAAGCCTAGTAGTAAAGTCCGAAGATACTTTTCCAAAATTCAGATACTTCTGGACAGGAACAAATATATGACCATAGGTGCCCACTGCGCCTTTGCATTTATCACACAGAGGAGAGATAGAAGGATACAGCTTATTAAGTTTGGCTTTTGTATAGTGCAATCTATGCATCACTTTAAATTGTATGAGCTGTAGTCTTGCATTTATAGAGCAAGAATGAATACGACACTTTCCCTCCTCCCAGGTAGAGGATGAAATGTCAATTCCTAATTCCCATCTTCTTTAGTGTTCAACAGAAAGAAGAAACTTCTGAAGGGTTGAAACAAGGAAAGGCTGAGTAAATGATGACTATTTGGGGGTGAACTATTAATTGAACAAAAAACAAAACAGAGATAAAGGTCATATACCAAGCAGTTTAGACAGGTTTATGTGCTAAAATATTTTAAGTATTATAATATATGATTTGATTAAATTAACATTTTATTAGTTGTTAGCAATTTATTCTTCATCTTCAAAAACAACGTGTTAGTCACACTTTCCATAAGCTTCCATTAGTGTTTATTACAGGAATTAATATTATATAGTAATAAGAGTATGAACTGTTTGTGTAGCATTAATGAATCCTGGTTCAATATTTATTAAAACTCAAAATTGTTTGTTAACATTAGATAATACACTGTGGTTAACATGAACTGACATTATTTTCTTTACAGGTGCTGTATGTAAGTTTTTGACTCTTTTTAAAGCATAAAAATACCATAAAAGGTTTGCAGATATTTAAGAAACATGCCAAGTCAACATTCTTGTTTATCTGAAAAACAATGGTGGGGTCCGTTCTTCGTACGTGGATTACTCAGTTAGCTGGATTTGGATATTGACGATTTGACACGATCCAGGATCGTTTCGTTCTTCAAAGCTGATCCGAGAGTTGTTGTCATAGCAACAGTTCTGCTAGCTTAAACCTAATAGGGAGCAGGTTCAGTTTATATAAACAGGATTAGATCGGCTCAGTTCAAGCAAAGATAATAGAGAAGGTATGTACCGAATTCTGATATTTTCTTACAATAGTAGTTATATACACTTGGGAAAATAGTAACAATTTTAAATATATATATATATATATATATATATATATATATATATATATATATATAAAGTTGTAGTTATTAATAAAATAAATAAAGTTATACATATTAATAAAACTTATGCAATCTGCACTCTCGAAATGAAAGTACAAAGACTGCCACCTGCTGGTGCAGAGAAAACATATGAACTTTTTAGATCGCTTTAGTACAATTTGTGTATAATAGAAATGCACAATGTGTGACTTTTTAAAAAAATTAATTATACATTAATGCAGTCATAAACATGTTTTGACAGTTAATATGCCAGTGATTATGCTTAACAAAAGTTGCAGACGCCTTTACCAATATCAAAATGCTTTTGAAAACATCTAGTTATTCCATACAGCGATTAAAAAAAAACGACTATTATAATAAAGAAAATCTTTTCTAAATGTAGAACTAAATACACTGATATGCATTGAAATACATGATGAATACTCTTGTCTTGACACATGACAGAGTAAAGCCTGCAGCTCACAACAAATGTGGAAGGTTATTGCGTATCATATTTAACAAGCCGTTTACTGCTAATTTGATGTAATTTTGCTCACATGGAAAATTGAACATTAATCAGATGATGTCATCACGCTGCTGTGCTGTCAGCCAATCTTTGCACTGCTGATCATGATTTCGAGGATCGATAGATCTGTCCTTCACAACACACGAAGCGATCTCAGATCAGTTCATCTAGACATTCTAATCTGATTTGCGAACTTGTTTGAAGAACCAAATTAGCGAGAGATCAGTTATCAAGATTAAAAGATCCAGGATCTGCCAAATCATCTTAGATCATTTAAGCGAGGTACGAAGAACGGAACCCTGAAGTCAGATATTCTGCTTTAAAAATGTGTTTTCTGTGTAGGAACGCTGTCTTTATTTTGGTCATTTTAATCTGCAAAATGCCAGTTTAGCCAATCATGATTCAGCACCCCGATCGTGACAGAAATGTAACCTCAGGTGGACAGTAGCAGACTCTGAAATGAGACGCAGATTCGGAGGTCCACATGAGGTTATCAATTAGCAAATTATATAAATCCAGGAGTGCAATACCTAGTTCAACCACTGGGTCTCAAACTTACATACAGCACCTTTAACATTACCAAAGACAAATAAATACATGTTACATCTTCATGTTAATAAATACCGTAACTAATTACACTTTTTTCAGTAGGTCCTTTCCTCACCTACTGGCATAACAATGTAATTGCTACAAGATTCATTTGAAGGATCTAGATCAGGGGTGTCAAAACTTGGTCCTGGAGGGACTCCGTCCTACAGATTTTAGCTCCAACTTGCTTCAACACACCTGCAAGGATGTTTCTAGAATGCCTAGTAAGAGCTTGATTAGCTAGCCCAGGTGTGTCTGCTTGGGATTGGAACTAAACTTTGCAGGACACCGGCCCTCCAGGACAAAGTCTGAACATCCCTGAGATAGATAGATAGATAGACAGACAGACAGACAGACAGACAGACAGACAGACAGACAGACAGACAGACAGACAGACAGATAGATAGATAGATAGATAGATAGATAGATAGATAGATAGATAGATAGATAGATAGATAGATAGATAGATAGATAGATAGATAGATAGATAGATATGAATCTATTGAATTCCAATATAACATTTTAATTTAGTAAATGTCTTTTCAATTTGGGCCTCTGTCATGTATAATAATAATAATTATTATTATTTTACCAATATATGTAGATGTTTCTATTGTTTTACCAACTAATTTGTTCCAGGATCACGATGTCCAGGAGGACAAAATCTTCCTGCTGTCTCTGCTCATGGCGGAGATGGGGGTTCATTCAGTGGCCTACGCTTTTCCCAAAGTGCGCATCATCACCACCGCCGTCGACAAGAAGGTCAACGATGAGTTTCACATCATTCCAGGAATAGGTAAGAAGAGCTCTATCATCACCCACAAACAAAACATTACGCATTCAGCACCTCGTAATCAACATCCACTGTGTTGCAGGTAATTTTGGGGACCGTTACTTTGGGACCGATGCTCCTTCAGACTGCTATGAAAGCGATGAGGGAATGGACTACTGAGGTTATACGTGAGCGACTGTATCCGCATGCAATGGAGAAGGGAACTTTTAAGCACTTAATCTCTTGATTGCTCTATTTAAACATAAGCCTTAGCCGCCTCTTGCTGCTGGTTTGATTTGCTACACACATTCAATGCAGGCCAAAACATCAACAGATCCTGATTTTGAATATTATTTGACCATTAGTGACGCTACAATTTGAACATTTTTCATTTGAAATGGGAAATGAGCGGACTTATTTCACTAGTTTCTTTATTGGTGTGCTTGAAATGGTGAAACTGTTTTATAGTATGACTATACAGTTTTATACTGTGCAAATCACGGTATATAAATAATTGCTTGTGAATGTGAGATGACTTCATGTCATCTTGTATGGCGTACATGTGCATTTGAAGTGTGTTTTTGAGCAAATTATCCGAAATGAGGAAACATTTACCTCAAGTTTCATCTGCCTTTATTAAAGCATTGCTAATAATTTGCATACATGTTACAATATAGAATCTTTGTAAAATTTGAAGATATTGTTACTTTACTGCATTACTGTAGCTCTGATTGTGAACAATATTGTTTTCTTTTTCTAATTCATTCATGTCTTGAAGGCTGAAGCGGATGTTAAATGTCTTTTCTATTATTATTATTTTTTGTTGTATATAAAAAATGTGGGAAATTAATGAAAAAATTAGTCCAAAGGATTATTATTTGCTTATCATTTAGCACTACAGTGCCACAGAGAGAACCCAAACTAGGTTTAAAATTTGAATTGCAACCATTTTCTGTTAAATACTTGAATTTTAAAGAGTGTATAGTGTTTATTTATTTTTTTTCACTGCTTTACTTGTCATGACTGATTAAGTGGCATTGATCAGCTATGAGAAAATTTGAGAAATAATTATAAGAAACCTAAGGTCTTAAATCAAAAGAGAGATTGAATCAGCCATTGCTTTCGATAGTGACAGTAATCATATGCATAAAACAATCTGTGATACACTTAAGTTTACATGATCAAACAATAGAAGTTGATCACAGCTTCCACCTAGAGAGGAGTGTTGCACGTTATTTAATAGAAAATTGATTTGTCTGTTTGGTCCCACTTGTCAAAATGTAACTCGGATATGTACAATTTTTGTCTCAGGACCCTTAGTGTAATATGTCTTATTGTAGTTTGTGCTTTTCTATTTTAACTGACTTGTTTTTGTTTTGTGTACAGTCATTTTATAGTTTGGTTATGGCTGATTTTAAATAAGGCACAGTCAAATCTCAGTTAAGGATTCAGATTTCACGACCTTTTGCCATTTAAAATACCTTTCTTCTCTGTATATCTATCGAAAAATGTGTAGTAAATGGTGTGTGTGTCTGTGTGTGTGTGTGTGTGTGTGTGTGTGTGTGTGTGTGTGTGATTCTCATGGTTTATCCGTTTACAAGCTTCAAACTGACCTCCAGAGCTGCAAGCCATTCCACTTACAGTATGAACATTTTGTGTCTCTATTGAAAGCGCAATAAAATATCTTGTGCCTAACTAAAACTGTTGCTTTTTCTCTTCAATAATGTCTAAGATTTGAATATTTAAACTTATACTTTACACTGTATGTCTTTTATAGTGATTTTATAGTTGATTTATAGTTTGACAGTAATTTTATAGTTTGGTTATGTGGTATTTTAAATAAAGCACAGTCAGATTTCATTACATTTTGCAAGAGGAAAAAAAGATGTTTCTTTATTTAGCTCTCGAAAAATGTGTACAATAAATAGTTTTGTATGAGTGATTCTCATGGTTTATCCGTTCAAAAGCTTCAAACTGACCTCCAGAGCTGCAAGCCATTCCACTTATGAACATTTTGTGTCTATTAAAAGCTTAATAAACTATCTTGTGCCTAACTATAACTACATTTACTTTTCTCTTTAATAACTGGTCAACGATATGATTATTGAAAGTTATACTTTAAACCAGAGATGCCCAAACTAGAGCCCGCAGGCCAAAGTGGGCCTATACAGTCTGAGAAGAGACTGATGGGATGGTTCGGGGCGATACTTGAGATCGTAATTTCTAATATAACAGCGTTTGTTTAATCGCTGAGCTAAACTAAAATGTTTCAATTAAATGTTATAAATGATTGATTTTAAAAATGTAAATACTGCCGCTTTACAGGTAGGGATAGAAGACATCAGCGAGACATCAAATCAAGGCAGAAACATGTAGAGCTTGATTCGTGCATTCGGTATTGAACTCCATTCTATTAAAAATGGGATTGTTTTTGTTTTTTAATGTTATAAATTCATTATAATTTTGGTTAAAATGTACATTAGTTAATATAAAGCAGTGTTTTTAAGTTATTTTAAAATGTGATTGCTTACCCATGGTATATTTACCTTGGGCCCACAGCTTTTTGGCCCTAACGTTACATGAGAAAAAGTTTGGGCATCCCTACTTTAAACACTGGTTTTGTGTGGTGTTCCCTGTATTTTTCAAAATAAAATTCAGTTACTCGATGCTAGTCGACATAAGTTAATCGATTAGACATATTCTTTGTGATGCTTAAAAATAATTATTTAAAAAAATAATTTAAATCATTTTTATTATATTAACTATTTTTAATAATATCAACTAACTTCTTGTCTGGGGTTTCCGCTAACGATAATGACTTTTATTTTGAAATAGTAAGCGTTGTCTTGCTTCACACAACGCAGTCGAGCATCACCTTATGTTGACTTGTGTAAAATGAGTTGAATCGGGTCAACATGGACTAGGCTGAATGAGTTCAGTGTTTAAAGTCACATTTTATGAAGTTCTCTCTTTTCTTTTTTTCTTTTGACTGCTGTGTTTGAAAACAGGAGTCAACCTGCTATAATTTCAGCAACTTCAACATTTCTTTAATACATTGTTTACATCTCTTTACGTGAAAAGGTAAGAATACATTTCTTTTAACTTCTTTAGTAAGTCGAACTTGGGTCACGAGATGAAACTAACTGTGCGCGAGTTGTACATTAAAGCAGCGTTAATGCTTAATTATAGTGTGCACTCTGGAGAAGACAAGAAGTTGTATTTACCGTTAATATGGAAAAATGAATATATGCAATGAATGACACGTTGTTGGTGTTGAATTTGAATATAGTAGGAAACCGAATTACTCTTATCCAGTTCTTTAAAATAAAATATTTGTTTTATTTTTAAGATTTAATATGTATGGTGCGGCGGCCACGCGCACTGCACGCGCCTTTGATCAGCGTGAGCGCGCTATTAAATGACTTTGAGGAGCACTAACTTTCACGGAGAATATTGAATTAAGCCAAATAATTAACGTTATAGCATTTATACAAGAGATTAAAAATGACTTACTTACAATTCCAGGATTCACTTAAGAAAGCACTCAAAACATCTTTCTGTTAAACAATGAATGTTAAAAAAGAGAATATTAATTACACTTTTCTATGCTGTGATTGTAACTGTTTATTAACCTTGTAACTTCATCGCTTTATTTCATTTCATCTACTTTGTATTGCTCTGTTTTTAGTTGTTTTGCACTAATTAAATAGGAAATCCTATCTATGTAAACTGCACATAAAACGTAATAGATGTTATTTGGGAGGAAAATAGTTTAATATTGTTTTTATGCATTATTTTATTTCATAATATTTACAGTGCTATATTTATTTAGTTTTTCACTCATTTATTTATTTTGTAGTAAATTATACTGTTTATCAAGTTTGTATTTTTGTTAATTTAACAGAAAAAACACATTCACACATTTATATTTATTGTTTAAGAAGTATTTTAAAATTAATATGTGATAATTTGTAGTTATTTTATTAATTCATTCATTAATGTATTTAACATGATGTGTGACACTTCAGATCACATTTTCTGCCTCAGTGTTTGGCAAAACTACACAAATTAATTTTCTCCACTTTAATGTAACGTTCAACATGACAAGTATACAGTTGAAGTCAGAATTATTAGCCCCCCTGTTTATTTTTTTCCCCCAATTTCTGTTAAATGAAGAGAAGATTTTTTCAACACATTGCTAAGCATAATAGTTTTAATAACTAATTTCTAATAACTGATTTATTTTGTCTTTGCCATGATGACAGTAAATAATATTTGACTAGATATTTTTCACGACACTTCTATACAGCTTAAATTGACATTTAAAGGCTTAACTAGGTTAACTAGGCAGGATTGGGTAATTTGGCTAGTTATTGTATAATAATGTTTGTTCTGTAGACTATCGAAAAAATATATAGCTTAAAGGAGCTAATATTTTTTACCTTAAAATGTTTTTAAAAAATGTAAAACTTCTTTCATTCTAGCCGAAATAAAACAAATAAGACTTTCTCCAGAAGAAAAAATATGATCAGACATAATGTGAAAATATCCTTGCTCTGTTAAACATCATTTGGCAAATATTTAGAAAAGAAAAAAAAATGATGGGGGGCTAATAATTGTTGATTGCAACTGTAAAATGTACATCATCATGCTCAATCTCTTATTTATGTGCCTAAATGGTTTTAACCTGGGAGAAATCATCAGCCATTGAAAAACGATACCAAAAGCATGTTATTAATGTAATAAAATTGTTATAAACTCTGTAAAAATGTCACAAAAAACATTTACAATCTACAAAAATGTTAAATGCATATATAACTTCAGAAAACATGTTCCCCGCTAGAGAACTATAGAGGACGAAACCTGCAAAAACAATAAATAAAAACTGCAAATATATAAATAAATGAGTAAACATATTTATATTTGTTCATATTTATTTATTTATTGTTTTATTTGTGCAGGAATTTCTGGATTTATTCACTAATTTATTTATATATTTGCATATTTATTTATTTATTGTTTTATTTATGCAGGAATTTCTGGATTTATTCACTCATTTATTTATATATTTGCATATTTATTTATTGTTTTATTTATGCAGGAATTTATGGGTTTATTCACTCATTTATTTATATATTTGCATATTTATTTATTGTTTTATTTATGCAGGAATTTATGGGTTTATTCACTCATTTATTTATATATTTGCATATTTATTTATTACTTTTGCAGGTTTTGTCCTCCAAAGAGAACAAGCCCACTGATAAAATAACATACATTATAATGCATATTTTGGAATGGATATTGGATTTATGTATATATTTTTTCTCTAATAACCGTTTGTCATAATGTGGCATCAATATTATTCTAGCAAACTGCACACTAAAACTATCACTTCTGATCTTTGTCTATTTCTGCAGCAGTTTTCATTGCAGTAATTTGAGCTGTTCACTGTTTTCTTTTTTTAGACTTTGTCTCATGGCGGGTCTTTGGAGATCTTATCAGGCTCTGATGGCCAAACACCCATGGAAGGTACAGATTATAACTGCTGGTAAGTGCTTTTTCCCACCCATGTAGTTGATGTTTCCAGTTCTCTTCAGGTCAACTCTATCTCAGACGCTACTGACTAAATGTTTACCTTTCCTGTTTACACTATCACTTCTACACAGCACGGTTATTTTTGAGCCTGAATAATTAATCAGCCACATAAACAACAAAAACCTCCCTAAGCAGCAGTTTGTTTAGTTGTTTGCTTGAACTTTGTCACTGTGGGTTTTACATAGATTAAGGGGGGAAGGTCTATTTCAGGATGTTGGTTTGCTTGTAATTTTAACTCGTAATGAATCAGGAATTCATTATATTTTCATCTAAAATGTTATTATGAAAATAATATTCCTACCTCAAATAAAAAATTGCATTCATTCATTAATTCATTGCTGTAATTACACCCTTTTGCCAGAAGATGGCAGCACAAAGCAGCTTTAAGTCCAATGTTTTACAGAGTTGTCCTACTGAAGTCTTTGGATAAGTCTAGGCCTGTCACAATAATCAATATATCAACTTATTGTGCAATACTTGGAGATGACCGCAATCATTTTTGCCGTTTCAATATATAATTACAAGTTCACGAATAACATTTAAGCCATTTTACAATGATGTTTACATTTTACCTCACAGGTTTATAATTGGACATTTACCTAATAGGACATTTAATATTATATACTGTATATAATAGGACATTTAACTTTTTAACATCAAATTATAAAATCTAAATAGCCTTAAAAGTGCTAAATATTTAAGTGTCCATGGCTATTTGCATTATTATGATGTTATATGATCATTATATAATTAGTGGTGTAAAATGATCTCAAAATGACAATAATAACGCTTATCGCAATAATTTTTGTAACAATATATCACACAAAAAAGATTCCCTATCCTAAGAGATGCTGACTATGGTTCTCAATCAGCTCTTCAAGTTTTGTATCCGTAGGTCATGAACACAAATTCGGCAGAAAGGAGCTTGGTTGACTTTAGTGGTATAATGATAGTAACATGAGAATGTCAGAGCTGATATTTTTCTCTTAATTTGGTAACGCTTTACACTGGTAAATGCTGGGCTTCAGATAAATTCCTTTATATTGTGCCAACACAAATTAAGTTTACTTAAAAGTGGATTGAACATAAAATAATTAAGTTGTGCCCAAAAAATTACAAGAATTTTATCTATTCAGCTCATTTTTAATAAGTAGTTTGAACAAACAGCCAAAATGTTCTTTGGTGTAGTTTAAGTCAGAGTTCATGCTATTATGTACTGGCTCATCCCTATTATTAAGATTTTAACTGTTTACTAGTACTTATAAAGAATGATCTTATTCTACATCCCTAATCCCATCCAAAACATAACTTCAACCTTACTAACTATTAAGTTAATGTTATTTCTGTTTAGCCCTGTATGATTAATTAATTCATTCATTCGTTTTCTTTTTGGCTTATTCCCTTTATTAATCTGGGGTCGCCACAGCGTAATGAACCGCCAACTTGTCCAGCAAATGTTTTACGCAGTGGATGCCCTTTCAGCTGCAACCCATCTCAGGGAAACATCTATACACACTTATACACTACAGATGTACATTGGGTACAGTTTACCCAATTCACCTGTACCGCATTTCTTTGGACTGTGGGGGAAACCGGAGCACCTGGAGAAAACCCACATGAACGTGGAGAGAACATGCAAACTCCACACAAACGCCAACTGACCCAGCCGAGCCTCGAACCAGTGACCAAGTATTCAATGATTTCTCATTCTAGTTTTGCATTTACAACCAATAAGCTGCTAATTAGTAGTTTATTGAGGTAAAAGTCGTAGTTAATGACTTGTCAACAGCGTGAATTGTGACTTGATATAAAGGGCCCTATCATGAACCCACAAGGCACGACGCACGACGCAAATGTTGTTTGCTCTCATATAACAAATGCATTTGCGCTCATATGTGCGCCCATAGGCGTTCTGGTCTAAAAAAGGTGGCGCAGTAAGGCGCATTGCTGGCGCGTTGCTATTTTAAGGAACTAAAATAGTCTGTTCAATATACCTGATTAAAGCAGGTCTATAGTCCAATGCAGAGCACGTTGTTTGTGCCCCTCGCTGACACATTGCTCAATACACACAAGATATACAACAATACACAAATATATTTACAAATGAAAAATAATTAAAGGATTAAAATAGTATAAAAATTATTATTTTCTAGTCTACTTAAATATAAAAACCATGCTACTTTCACTACTTTCATGCCTTCTTTATCTCAGTGGGTTTTTAAAATTTATTCATAACAATTTGCTTTTGTATATTATTATTATTATTATTATTATTATTAACAGTATTATTTATTATATGCATATTTATATTTGTTTTATTAAAAACAAGCTTAGACTTGCCCACCTGTCAGGCTTTGGACCATATGGGGCATAGCATGTGTATTTGGAAATAACTGTTTGAGCACACTTGGTTATTATTGTTCATTTATTTGTTTGCTGGAAATTAGAACTGAATTTAGAAATAGATTTGTAACAAATCTTTGCGCTTAAGAAACTAAATTAGTTATGAATGCTAATGGATGTCTGTGCATACAACACGTTTCCCTATCCACGAGAGTGAAAGTAAAAGTATGGAACGAGGCTCATTCTCATGCTGTTTAACTGTTTTCTCGCTAATGAAGGGTTCGTTTTTCCACTTACAAAGTTCGTCATGTAAATAGCAAATGTGCTACGGCGCGACGCAACTGACTCTTAAAGGGAATGGGAGATGAGACTCTGATTGGTTTATTTTAAAACCACAAACTCCTACGTCACGTTGCGGTGGGCCTCAGAATTGCAGGGATTTGGATCCTATTTTAATGCTAGGACATTTAAAAAAGAGACTTATAGTGTGTCTATCACTCCATCATGACTGTGGACACACTATACCTGCACACAGTTCTGTCCAAACAGCTTACGAAAGATGATTTTCATCATAGGTGCCCTTTAAAAGTCTTAAATTTGAAAATCTGCAGAAACCCAGTCAATGTTCAATGGAAACATTTCAAAGGTACATTAAGTCAAAAACGCTAATGATTGAAATAAAGCAATTTGAGTGGAAAATTTTCTGTAATTATTTCAGAGTGATTTTTGCATGAGTTTTGCAGTTAAAACCGATAATTACTTTATTTGATTTCTAGGCAATGACGGACGCCAGGAGTTTATTTGAAAACAATCACTAATTTGTGGGCTTCGTTATATGTGACGCCAGTGAGGCCAAATTTACACACTTCAGCTTTAATTTGATGTGTGATTACTGCGCATTAACTAATCAGAGGCGATTGACTGCCGCCTCTTCACCTGGTTTAACAATACGAGTGAACGAGAGCACACTTTATTGTTAATCAATGAGTCTGCTCAGACACGCCGCTGGTGTGCGTTATGAGTCACTCAAACTCTAGCATTAGGATTAATTAGTTCTTGGCCAGACTGGCGCTGACAACTTGGCCAAAACGCTTCAAATCACCAGCGGCCTTGTGTGGCGCTTAGCGGTTGAGGATGCAAGTTTATGTAATCAAGATTACAGACATAAGCTGTGATTCATCGCCTTTGTTTTGCAGAGGACTTGAATATTTATAGAAACTTCTGCAGCCCTATGGGTGTAGGTTTAATATTAGATGGCAAGATGCTTTAAATGGGAGGGAAGAGTGGTGACTTAAAAAAGTGAATAATAATGGGATGTTTTCTCAGTGTTGTGATTATTTGCTAGGCAAGGTATATGAACGCAATAAAACTTGGCCAGAGAGTTTGAAGTTAAATTTTTATTTATTTATTTATTTTTTAATAGGATTAATTTTGAAAATGTTATTAATACATTAAGTTAGATTTTAAAGAAGACACAATTATTATTTTATATTTTTATGCAAACTGATTTTTCTTTTCAAGAATAGTTTATTATTTAGAATATTTGTTAAAAATTATTTGAGTATTTTATACAATAATAAAATATTTACTATCCCTTTGATCATTTATTTTATAAATAACTAAACTGTACAACCCTAAAAGTTAAGGAAACTCAAACCATTTGAGAAAACCGATTGCAACAAACCATTTAAGTTCAAAGACTAATCCAGATGAGTTCCGTGAACTTAATCCATTTGAGTAAATGAAGCAATTTGAGCACAGTAAAACCCAATAAACGAAGAGAACTCAAATCAACTGAGCACTGTAAAACCCAATAAGTCGAGTCAACTCGAACCATTTGAGGAAACCGATTGCAACAAACCATTTGAGTTAAAAAACTAATCTATAGGAGTACTGTGAACTTGCTTAATTTAAGTTGAAGTAACGAGGTATTTATTTAACTCATCATCTTAAACAGAGTTCAAAACTCTTTTCAAATGAGTATTAACCAGTCAATTCTGAGTTAACCAGTTTTACAGTGCATTAGTGACATCAAGTGTTATAAAGGGTTATTTTTGTTATTAATTAGATGTTATCTTTTGTATAAATCTTTACAAATAAGACTTAAGATAAGATTTTATGCAAACTATGATATTTACCACAATTCTTGCATGAATAGTACAGTATTTTAAAAAGTTTGTATTTTCTTCTAATAAAAATCTTTACTGTCACTTGTTATCAGTTTAATTCATAAAAAAATTATCAATGACATCAAACATTTTAATTAATTATGTGTCATATTTTGTAGCTTATTCTTTAAATGTATTAAAATGTTCGGTTAGAATAACAATAAGACACGATTACTTTATATTTATTTATACATATTTTTATGCAAACTGATTTTTTTCACAATCTTTTCAATAATACAGTATTTTTAAATAATTTAAATATTTGATATAATAAAAAAAATTTCAACTTTTATTAGTTTGGTGCATAAAAAACAATTAATGAGATCATATTGTTTTTGTTTCATTAGTTAAATGTTCATCTTTCTTAGCAAACTATTTCATTGTAATAATATGTTCAATTAGTTTATATTTATTTATATATATATATATATATATATATATATATATATCTGTACGCAAACTGTGATACTTTTTTCACAATTATTTCATGAATAGTACAGTATTTGTTTAATATTTGAATATTTCATATAATAATAGTCTTTACTGTCATTTTTAAAAGTACTGCATTATTTATATTTTAAGTATGACAAAAATCTTAATAACATGAAATTTTTTTCCAAAAAGTACTTTTTTTTTTTTTATAATTTGAATATTTCATATTATTTGAATATTTTATTCAAGTATACTGTCACTTTTTATCAATGTCATGCATTAAAAATGATTTATGACATCAAAGGGTTATTTTTTGTTTTATTTCATCTTTAATAGCAAACTCCTTAATTTTATGAACAAGTTCAGTAAGATTGTTTAAGACAATTATTTTATATTTTATATATGTTTTATGCAAACTTAGAATTAAAACTTAGAAGAATAGTTCAGTATTTTTCATAATTATATGAATATTTGATTTATTATAAAAAAAATACTGTCACTTTTTTATCAATTTGATGCATTAAAAAGGATCAATGTCATGAAATGCTTTAAAGGGTTTTTTGTTTTTGTTAATTATATGTCATCTTTTGTAGCAAATTCTTGTTTAGTTTGATTAATATGACACAATTGTTTTAGATTTATTTATAAATAGTTTTCTTTAAATTGTGATACTTTTTCACAATTCTTTCAAGAATTCTACAGTATTTAAGACAAACTATTTTATATTTATGCAAACTGTGATACTTCTTTCACTATTTTTTCAAGGACAATACAGAATAATTATGAATAATTTGAATATTTTATGTAATTATAAACATCTTTACTGTCATTATTATCAGTTTAATGCATTACAAAAATGATGTAGCATCAAACCTTATAAAAGATTTTCTTTTAAGTTTTATGAATAACACGTTCAGTTAAAATTAATAATCACAATTATTTCAAGAATAATACAGTCAATTTAATGCATTACAACTTATTAATGACATCAAACGATATAAAGATCTATTTTTAGATGTTTGTTTTAATTAAATGTCATTTTTCATAGCATTTTTTAAAAAATGCATTCATTTGGATTAGTGGTCACCAATCTCGGCCCTGGAGGGCCTGTGTCCCTGCAGGGTTTAGCTTCAACTTGCCTCAACACACCTGCCTGGATGTTTCAAGTACCAAGTAAGACCTTGATTATCTTGTTCAGGTGTGTTTGATTAGGGTTGCAGCTAAAATCTGCAGGGCACCGGCCCTCCTGGAACAAGTTTGGTGACCCCTGATTTAGAACAATAAGACAATTATTTAATATTTTTTTAGAAATATTTTTCTGCAAGCTGCGATTACTTTTCTCACGATTATTTCAAGAATAGTACAGCATTTAAAAAAAAAATTATTTGAATAGTTTATATAAAAATACAAATTTTTACAGTCATTTTTAATCAGTTTAGTGCATTTAACAACTATTAATGACCTCAAACAGTACATCATCTTATGTAATCCATAATCACAATAATAGCATTAAAAACTCTTGCATCATTACACTAGATTAGGTTAAACGTTTTATAAAAGTTTATTTCACTGGAGATGCAAAGCTATTTGCATCCTAATTGAATACCCTGTTAAGCACACTTGACAGAACATTACAGGCTTATAGGAATGCTTTACTTTTGCATGTTTTGTGACTAGCAGTGCATAATTGACACACCTCTGCTTTAACAATCACGCTTGGTTGATGTGACAAATGGATTTATTTATAACAGCTACCAATGCGAAGAGGAAGAGATTAATGAGCGAATGAATAAATGAATGAATGGAGGGGGATGAAGGCGCTACATTTCCGTTTTCAAGTCATTAGCGATGCATTAACCCCCATAATCTGAGCTAAATGTAGAAAAAAATCAATGTCATCCGATGAGGGCAAATCTGAGCGAACAGGGGGCTTGAATGTGTTTACCATAGCCCAGGTAAGCCCTGTCACTGCGCTCTCATCAGCTAAATGGGGAAGGGTTGCCTGCTGGTCTCTGCGGAGAACGTGCGGGATACGGATAGATCCCTGCCAAATTGATCACAGATAATTTCACTAAGCAGAAGATGCGTCAGTCAGGGCCCGCTGCTCCCTGGAGACTCGCGCTCAAGGACAGACGCTGAGAAGTGTTGTGCTGACATAAGCATATTTATAGAGGCATTTAGCATAGATGAGCGCCATACAACAGTTGGCAGGAGCTCCAGGGCAGATTGCACCTGAGCGTGTGGTAAATTGGGTTTTATTTGGCACTGCAGAATGACAAACGCGACCGTGTTTATTGTTAGATGGGGTCGGCGTCTTTGTTATAGGGTTTAAAAATCTGACATTGCGATATTTTGTTTTTCTGCTATATATATTGCAATGTGAATACTATTTCACTTGAATTAAATCGCTTTACTTGGAAAGAATTCAATCATTTAGATTGATTAGGGTGTTAGAAATATAGGGTGTCTCAGAAATATAGGTTGCAGTCACCAGGGCAGTTAATGGTACATCAAATCTACATATTAGTACTCAAATGTATCTAAAATGTAAATTGGAGGTACCATTATAGACCCTTTAGGTACAAGTGTGTTACTTTTGAAAAGGTTATGCCCCAGTGACAGCTCCAATACCTTCATTTCTGAGAGTAATACATCTAAATACATCATAATAGATTACAAGCATATATAAATTCAACAGACAAAGGCAAATGTTAAACAAACAGTGCATTATGATCTTCTTGTAAGTCTTGACAGTTTTCAGGGACAGAAACTATAAAAAGCTTATGTAAAATTGCATGTTCTTTAAATCATACAAACAAATTGATCAAATTGAATTATTATTTTATTATTTTTTTTACAAATTTTAAAAACACTTTTATTCCTGCCAAACTAAAGGAATAAGACTTTCCCATGAAGAAAGAAACAATATGGTTTCCTTTCTAACATACAATAAAATATTTATATATATATAGACATTCATTGTTAAAAACACGTATGATGGATACGGTATGTTGATACCGTTTTATGTTAGTTCCATGTTTTCTTTAAGGATGAAAGTACATGAAGAGTTCAGATGCAAAACCCTCTAAATCCATTAGACCTCTTTTCTTGAAAATGAGCATTTTCTATCAGGCTCCTATAATTAGGTATAGAAGTTTTATTTAATAGATAATGATAGGGTTATTAGCTAGTAAATAAAATTTAGTTTTAAAGTGTTTTTTTAAATGTCACTTTAGACTATTCTTTGGTGTTAAAAAAAGGTAAATTTTCTCTTGCGTCAAAACAAGCTAAATCCACTCGTGCTTTTTTTTTGCAAAAACCTCTAAATCCAGCTATTGGGACAAAAATGTGTAATTAGTTGAAAATCACTAAAGATGCAATTAGAAATAATTTTACCAAACATAAAACGCATTACACAAGCCACCTAAAATTAATAATATACAAATCTGTCAAGTAGGTGGTGGTTCATTCCGCTGTGATAAACCAGGGAAAAAGCAGAAGGAAAATGAATTAATGAAATCTGTCAAGTAAGTGCATTAATCAATAACATTAAAATGGACATTAATTAAATCTGAACAATCTGTTGTCATTTCTGATATTTGGGATTTAGATTTAATGTAAGTAGAGCAATGTAAACATTACAAACTAAGCTTGGTAGATTCAAATAATGTACAAACATTGTCAAACATCAATATCTGTGCATTGTCCATTAATAAAAACAGCTTATCAGACATATGTGAATTATGAAGTAATATAAATAATGTATAGTTTTATATAGTATATTTTTCTTTTAAAAAATAGATTAAATTAGCAAAGAAAACAAGGTAGGCCTACTGGTCAAAAAGGGAATGCCTCTCAGGGAATTATAGAAGCTGTCATTCATTCATTCATTCATTCATTCTCACCATACTTAAGGTCTTAGTCTCGTTTATCCTTATAGCATCCCCGTTGGATAAAAGAACGGCATCTTAACTTCATCTTTCGTGAAATAGAGTTGCAGTTCATTGCATAGTAAATCGGACTCATTCAAAGTAGGGTCAATGCGCAAAAAAAAGCTTATAAATGCATGTTACACTTCCGGCTGCACATTGTGTTTTCTTTTTCTTATAATGGACAGAGTTTTCAGGGTAAGGGAAATTTTCATTTGCCATTCACTGACAGTCGGACAGGCTCATCCAGTTCACACTCCGTCTTTTAAAATCGACATCAAAAGGGGAATAAAGCATTCATCATTAAAGCCGGCGAATCTACACGCTGCTACATTAAACGCATATGATTTGATTCGCTCCTTCTGATTGGTTCTCGATATATATCGGCTTTTGCTGTCAAAGGCAAGTAGCGTTTATCAGTTTTTGCCAACAAACTGTTATTTCTTAATGAGCTGACGCTGGGATTTGGATAATTTGAAGAAAATCTATTTGTTGATGGTATACTAAGTGCCTAAAGCATACACTCAATGTCATTATCTTTTTTGGCGGAAGTGACGTTTAGCGGCTTTTGCATCTGAACTCTTCATATGTCTCCCCCAGAACACAGAGTTTACTCTTCCTTGCTTCTCAACATGTTAGCGTCAAGTTAAACTAAGAAGTGGAAAACACTTGAAGTGTTTATTATCACCTCACGACATGCACTTATCTCTCACTCCGCCTCTGGTCTGCTGCTGCCTACCGTGATCAATAAAGCTGCTGCTGTTTTTTTTTTTTTAAAGATGACCCAGTAAAAGCATGGTGGCTCATTCCAACCTGCTATACTAGATTATTAGTCTTTCCTTGACATTTTATGAAAAGGTTAGGTCACTTAAAGGGGGCTACGTGGCCTCGCCGGGTTCTGTCGTTAAGCAGAATGTCCTTTGTAAACCATGATATTTGGGCAAGTGCGAGGAAGCAGCTGTCCTCTAAATTTAAAAGCAGTTGCATTTTTTTATGATTGTTTTTAGCTCAGTTTCTTCTTCCTGACAGCTCTGTGTTTGGATACAGAAGCTTTTTTTAAGGATCCTGCAATTTAGGCAGTCAAGATGAAATGTAATGAATGACAAACACTGCCTGTGTTTAGAGAGGGTGTTGATGCAGAAACATTGCTGTCACAGCTTGACTTTATATAGCTTTTTCATTAGCATACACAATAGAGAAACCAACATTAGCTGATGTGATGTTTGATGTTGTAGACCTGAGTCTGGGTGAATATAAATAAAAGTAACTATGTACAGTTGAAGACAAAACTAATAGCCGATTTTTCACCTCTTTGAGTGTGACATATTTGCGACCCTGCCTACTACAGCGTGGGGGAATCGGAAGGTTCGAAAGCAGTATATCTACCTACCTATCTATCTGTCTGTCCGTCCGTCCGTCTGTCCGCCCGTCTATCCATCCATCGTTCTATCATTCTGTCTGTCTGTCTGTCTGTCCGTCCTTCTATCTATCTATCTATCTATCTATCTATCTATCTATCTATCTATCTATCTATCTATCTATCTATCTATCTATCTATCTATCCATCTATCCATCCATCCATCCATCCATCCATCCATCCATCCATCCATCCATCCATCCATCCATCCATCCATCCATCCATCCATCCATCCAATTTTGTATTATCTATCCTTCTGTCTCTTGTTCTCTATTGGTCTTCTTATTGAGCTATCCTTCCATCCATCCATCCATCCATCCATCCATCCATCCATCCATCCATCCATCCATCCATCGATCTATCTGTCTGTCTGTCTGTCTGTCTGTCTGTCTGTCCGTCCGTCCGTCCGTCCGTCCGTCCGTCCGTCCGTCCGTCCGTCCGTCCATCCATCCATCATTCTGTCTAGTTTTGTTTTATCTATCCTTCCGTCTATTGTTCTCTATTGGTCTTCTTATTGAGCTATCCTTCTATCCATTCATCCATCCATTGTTCTATCATTATGTCTGTCTGTCTGTCTCTATCTATCTATCTGTTCCATCTATCCATCCATCCATCCATCAATCCATCCATCGTTCTATCATTCCATCTTTCCATTATCGTTCTATCTATTGTTCTATATATTTATGTTTTTGTTCTATTATTCCATCCGTCCCTCCATCCATCCATCGTTCTATCATTCTGTCTGTCTATCTATCCATTTATCCATCCATTTATCCATGCATTCATCGTTCTATTGTTCTATCTATTATTCCATCTTTCCATCCATCTATCATTCTAAAAAATTCTAGTCAAAATACACAAAAAAATATTATTATTTAAAAACATTATTATATTATTTTATTAAGGTAAATTATTATGGACCTCTCCGGTTTTCTCAGGAGCAGAAGTCGTCATAGTTGGGTAAACTTGAATGGGAGAGAACAAGAAATTACAATCCTATTTGCTGAAATAATAACAGAAAAACTTGATGATGGTGTTATCAAGACTTTCAGAAAAAAAAAATTTGTGCGAGACTGATGACAACAGCCAGAGGAGAGAATAACACCAAATTTACTGTCCTGCACATTGACACTGCATTACAAATTCATCAAATAAGCAGTAATTAGTTTTTTGATGCTAAGATGATATAATACATACATAAATACAGATAAATGTTCATATGTTTTTCAAAAATCTAAATATTAAAAAATTTCAAGGATTGAAGATGTTGATGACTGTTAAACGTGTCATAACAGTCTTGTGAGAAGGCTCCATTATTATTATTTTTGATCTCGAGAACCATTGTCTTGCAAATTCCTGGAGGGACGGTATTGGTCACTTGTGTTTTACCGTTCTATGAACTCAGTGGTATTTCTGACGAAAGAGATCATCTCAAAGCGGTGTTAGTCTCACAAACCCACTGATGGTACCATCAGTCCAGTGCCAGTGTACACTTAGTCATGGCATAACACTGAGTCACTGTGTCTGTGTTTGTGGCGAAACACTCGGCCGCTGCTCATCAGTTGCTGTAGTTTGTAAAAGCGACCGGAGAGTCCTGCATGTTGTTTCTCTAACAGATCAAAAAAGGCTGTGCTTGTGCAGGGTTGAGTGAGAGCGTGACACAGTCTTTCTGTTGGTGCATCGCCCCGCTGTGCCCGTTAACAACCTGCTGGAGAGACACCAGAGTTCCCAGCATCCTCCTCTTTGAGGCATTTCATCTCACGCTGCCCTCCTGCTATGACCTGCTGTGCACAATAGCAGATTCTCTCTATAGATCGCAGTGTTTCTTACAATGACCTCACTTATCAAAAGATAATCCAGCTGATCATTCATTCATTCATTCATTCATTCATTCATTCATGTATGCATCTTTCTAGCGATCTGTCAGTCTGTCTTCATATTCTATTGTTCTGTTGTTTTACTATTTGTCCATCTGTCAATTTGTCTGTCTGTCTGTCTATCATTGTGTTATCATACTGTCTGTCCGTCTGTCCGTTGTTATATCTTACTGTCTGTCCATCCGTCTGTCCGTCCATCCATCCACCCGTCGTTCTACCTATCTTTTTGTCTGTCTGTCCGTCCGGCCGTTGTTCCATTCATCCATTCGTTGCATTTTATCTTAGATCAATCCATCTATCCATCCATCAGTCTCTCTTTCTGTCTGTCTGTCTGTCTGTCCATCCATCCATCCATCCATCCATCCATCCATCCATCCATCCATCCATCCATCTATCCAACTATCTATCTATCTATCTATCTATCTATCTATCTATCTATCTATCTATCTATCTATCTATCTATCTATCTATCTATCTATCTATCTATCTATCTATCTATCTATCTATCTATCTATCTATCGTTATATATATATCCATCCATCCATTCATCCATCCTTCATTCTATCTCTTGTTACATCCATCCATCCAACAATCCATCCATTAATCCATTGTTCTATCTGTCATTATATCCATCTATCCATCCATCCATCCATCCATCCATCCATCCATCCATCCATCCATCCATCCATCCATCTGTCGTTCTATTTGTCGTTCCATCTACCCATCTATCCCTCCATCCCTGTCTCCCTATCTGTAAATTAATATTATTTTTTAACATAATTGCATTTTTGTTGTGACTGGTGTAAACATAATAAAAATAATTAAATTATTGTTAACAAATAATTAACCACCAATAATTAGACGGTTTCAGTAAACAAAAAAAAAGTAAAATTTCGTCGTTGTTTAATTTTTAAGTAGTTTCTCAAATTTAATCATGTTTGAATATTTTCATGTTTGTAAGTATTTTGGTTTTGTAATTATCACAAAAAATAGTTTATGACTTTAATAGGAGTATAGGAATAATAATATTATTTATATTTATATCTATTCTTAAAAGTGCTTAATAAACTGGTATTTTTATTGTAAACTTTAACTGTAATGTAAAAAAAAAACTAAATATGCTAAATATATTTAGTAATTATTATATTCTTTTTTTATGTTGTGAATTATTGATCGTGAATATAACCTTGTGTGTACTGAGTGAAAACTGAATTGGGGGAAACAAAAATGAGAATGCTCTCTGCCTCCAACAGCAGCCTAAAACTGTTAACCGTAATAATTGACGTAGTAATTGAATTAACTTTATGGTGTCAGTTTGCTAGTGCACATGTTAACAAAACAAAAAAAGTTCTCCTTCTGGGTTGGTTGGTCATTGAGTTTGCTTTCTTTTATTGAGGTTTGTATTCATTTTGGGTTTCCGATGCATGTCAATATCCAGTGAGGTCTCTGTTTACCCACACATGCATAATGCATGGCTCTGTGTGCTGCCCTTACAGCTTTGACTGCAGACGATCGAAGCGTGTGTGAACAGAAGGAGACCTGTGACATTTCCAGCAGTTGGGGGGAAAGCACTCCGTCAATGTGATTGGCACTGTGTGTGTGCGCGCAAATGGGGAAAAAGTGATGAGCTGCAGTCTATCTAAAGCCTCCCATCACTCATATTCAACAGCTTCTGTTCATTGAGTGTTTCCTCAAGGATGAATGCATGAACAAAGCAATTCACACACACACACTTTAAACTCAAAGGTGAAGAAGGGATCTTATTGGTTTGAGTTGAATTTTTACATTTATCCTCTTGGAGTGCAAATGAACAGTACTGATGTCTGAATTATGGGCTTTGGAGTAGGTTAATCGATGATGGATTTATTGTCAATAATGCATTAAATCAGTGCACTTTATCAATGGTTAATTAAGCATAAATATCATTACCATGCTTGGGTGGGTGTATGCAGCTTATGTGCCAAAAGTTCAGCATATTTAAGGGACCGTTTTACAAAAGGGAAAATAGTTTATTGAAAGTTCTCCTCAACTATGCTTTAAGAAACAGAGCAAGGCATTAGTTCACCTTCAAGGTTTGTGTTGTGTTGAGTTGACTTGAGTTGTGTTTTGGCAATTTGAGTTCTCTCTTTCGTATTATCTCTGTTCTATCTATCTATCTATCTATCTATCTATCTATATCTATCTATCTATCTATCTATCTATCTATCTATCTATCTATCTATCTATCTATCTATCTATCTGTCTGTCTGTCTGTCTGTCTGTCTGTCTGTCTGTCTGTCTGTCTGTCTGTCTGTCTGTCTGTCTGTCTGTCTGTCTGTCTGTCCGTCGGTCCGTCCGTCCGTCCGTCCGTCCATCCATACATCTGTCTGTCTGTCTGTCTGTCTGTCTGTCTGTCTGTCTGTCGGTCTGTCTATCTATCTGTCTGTCGGTCATTCTATCTTTCTAACGTTCTCTGTTGTTCTATCTCTCCGTCCATCCATCCATCCATCCATCTGTCATTCTGTCTGTCATTATATCTATCCATCTGTCCATCCATCTATCTATATCTATCATTCTACCCATCGTTCTATCTGTCGATCTATTAATTGTTCCATCTGCTGTTTTATCTGTTGTTCCATCCCTTTCTCTGTATCTACATAAATATTATTTATTATTATCATTGTATTTTTCTTGTGACTATAGTATAAACATAAAATAATTGTATTATTTAGTTATAAATAATAAATAATTAACCACAAATAATTAAACAATTTCAGTTTATAAAGATGTAACATTTTCATTTTTGTTTCATGTTGAGTTTAAGTCATGTTGTGTAACTTCTGCTGAGCTGTGCTATGTTGTGTTGAGTGAGTTGCAAATTGCGATGCGTTGATTTAAAGAAACACTTGACTTTTTTGAAAAAGCACCTGGTCAACTATAATTCAGACTCGACATTGAGTGTCATTATTGCAGATGTGCACATTGGGATATCGATGCTGAAACGATGTATTGTGCAGCCGTAGTAGTATCGATACTCATTGGTGGAGAGGAGACAGAGTGATGTAGCCAATTAGATGCCATGGGGATGGTTAGAAGGTCATGATGGATGGAGGCCAGGGGGGCAGGTTTGACCAGTATGCCGAATATACGCCTCTATTCTTTTCGAAGGACATCTTGGAATTCTTAATTACTATAGAGAGTAAGGACGTCAGTGTAATGTTTCATCTGAAGGTGATCACTGAGAGTATAGTATCCCTGTCACTATACTGGGGCACTGGGACACACAGATCACAGAATGAGCACCCCTTGCTAACCTCACTAGTACCTTTTTCAGCAATAGTTTCCCATGCAGGTACCAGGATCAGCCTTGCTTAGCTTCAGTGGGTAACAGAATTTTCTTTTGATGTCCCACACACGCTAACTTCCCCGTCTCGTTTCCTTGGATGTATGTCAGTGATTACATCACACAAATGTCCACTACTGGTGGAATATCTGAATGGGTTTAAATGGTTTATTTTAAAGCTTTGAGCAATTGGGAACTGCGCTATTGTGACATCACTTTCACATTTCATTCTGGGACTTGTAAGTGTTGGAGTGAACATAATATGAAGACAACTCAATTCCTTGTCAAAATCGAAGGGTTGAGGGTATGTAGGCTTTCCTGGTTCACTTGATGAAGCCTGTTTTTCCTCAAGGTTTGTTTTTTTTCTTCACTTTCGTCAATTGGTGGAGTTTGTTGCTCGCCACTGTTGCCACTGGCTTGCTTGGTTTGGAACTTATGGAGCTGTGCATCAATGCATTTGCTCTTTATTGTTTTTAGTGTGACTTTTAGCACGAACATTTTAATAACACTGAACTAATAAAACTCTTAAAAACTGGACTGATGCAGTTTAAATTTACTGGAACATCACTGTTAGCTGCTTTGACACAAACTACGTTGTAAAAGCTCTATAAGATCCGAGGGGAAGTGCTAAGGGAAGTTTGCAAATATGTGTCTAAAAGTGGAATGGAACGCAGCCCATGTCAGAGCTGGATGCATCAAGCTCTTCTGCATCCATTGTGGACATTATTACCAGATCGTTAATTACTTGAAATGGATTAGCAAATCACCTAACTCAACTGGAACATTTAGCTCATGAACATTTAACATAGAAATATTGATATTTTATCCAAGTGAGTTATGTAAAGCCAGATGAAGTGGGCTATTAACTAAATGGCATAAGCCTTTAACATGGCAGGGGCATTGATGAGTATAATTTTAGCAAAAAATTTGTATTCTCTTGATTTTCCTGAATATCTTATACACTTTAAAGCAGTAACAAAAAAAATTTGCTGACATGGCCACATTTATACGTCTGAGAGGATGCTATGGATGCATTGCTAAGCTCTTCATTTAGACAACTTTAAAGGTAATTTTCTCAGTATTTTTGTTTTTGAACCCTCAGATTCCAGGTTTTCAAATAGTTGTTTGTTGGCCAAATATTGTCCTAGCAAACCATACTTGGATGGGAAGATTATTTATTTAAGTGATGCTAACCTCAGTTTTGACAATCTTGTGACTGGTTTAGCGGTCCAGGTTAACAAATGGTTCTATTTAATGATGAGTCATTGATTCTTTTTAACCAGACCTGACTTTTATTTAGAGTAAAATCTTTTCCCTTTTGTTTGAGGATGCATGTGTTTTGGGTCTCATATTCAGTGACAGAAGTAGACGCATATGGTATTGCTAGGGTTAATGATTAAATTATTAATTGATTGTTACAGTGATCGATTATGGGAATTTGTACAAATTTTCATCCCTAATTTGGCCACTCCATTATGGGAAAAAATTTATATATATGTACACGCACACACTCACAGGCCACTTTATTAGGTACATCTTACTAGCACTGGGTTGGACTCCCTTCTGCCTTCAGAACTTTTGATTCAACAAGGCACTGGAAATATTCCTCAGAGATTTTGGTCCATATTGACATAAAAGCATCAAACAGTTGTCGCTGATTTGTTGGCTGCACATCCATGATGTGAATCTCCCCTTCCACCACAACCCAAAGGTGCTCTATTGGATTGAGATCCGGTGACTGTGGAGGCCATTTGAGTCCAGTGACCTCATTGTTCAAGAAACCAGTCTGAGATGATTCAAGCTTTATGACATGGCTCGTTATCCTAGACATCAGAAGATGGGTACACTGTGGTCATAGTGGAATGTGCATACAACAATACTCAGGTAGGCTGTGCGGTTGACACAATGAGAAACTGGTACTAATGGGCCCAAAGTGTTCCAAGAAAAAAAACCCCACACCATTACACCATCACCATTCTGAATCATTCATAAAAGGCAGGATAGATCCATGCTTTCATATTGTTGACGCCAAATTGTGACCCTACCTTATGAATGATTTTTTTTTATTAATATTATTATTAGTGGGGTTTGCCTTAAGCTTAGACGCATACTATTACTATTTGTCTCTCTGTAAATGGTTGATATTACACCTATATATTTTTGAGATCATCAAACTTCACAGTTCTCAATACCATAGCAGAATGGGCAGCTAAAACAAAGTAAAAAAAGAACCGCTGAAAAAGGGATGAGATGTGATGTAATAATTGTTTTATCTTGATTACTTTTTTTGCATGATAATTGAAAGCCAAAATCTCAAAATTTCATTTTGATTTAACTACACAGCCCTACTAAATATATTTAAAAAATGAATTTCTGCTCCAAGCACACTTCTTTATTTACACATACATTATTTGATTTCTGTCAGGGCAGAGTGTCTGACCTGAGTGTCCTAAAAAATGTGTTGCATGGCTTGTTTGACTAATCGTGTTTTACAGGATAACATCTGTCCCTGCTATTAGGAAACAGCCCCCCGTAGGGTTCATGAGAGGGTCTCAATGCAATGGGAATTTTACCGTGTGACATTTAAAGGTCATTGTAAAGTGACTGGTTAGATGTCTTAAAGTTGCTGCATCTTAGTTTGAGTATAGTTGCGATCTTGGTTATTTTGCGATCTCTGCTATTATTTTTATACTATTGTAGTAATGGTTTTTAACCACAGCGGTTTGAACTGTAATTCTGCCGAGTGACTAGAAGTGATCCGAGTGATCAGGATGATGGTAAAAAACTGTACATTTCTAGTCAAGTCATTCTTCTGCAATCCTATACCAAAAACAGAAATAAGGGTAGTATTAATAGCTTAAAATGTGGAAGAGCGTTGATATTATGTAATTGTATTTTATTTCAATATGGAGCAATTAAGTGTTTATGTTAAATCAAAAGTAATTCACAAATACTTGAAAATAAGATGATTTAATGACAATAATTCTCTATGGTTACAACTGTATTAATTACAAAATAACTGTATAAAATATAAAATGATAAATCATATGATATTAATTGTACCCAGCTTAAATGTAAAATTAAAGTTACCAGAAGTAGAAGAGAGACACAGGGGGAGGGAGAGAGAGAGACAAAGAAAGTTGGCCCGGAAGTTAGCCTGATTCCATTAGAGTCAGAAAAGATAAACTCAAGGGAAGGAGAAGAGCAGAGCAGGTAAGCGCAGAGACAGAAAAGACAGGCCAGGAAAAGAGCCAGAGCAGAGTTTTACACTTATTTTGTATCTTTCTTGACCATGTGACTAAAGCCCAAATGCTGAGACATTCAAACTGACCAATCAACATGTGCCCACATTGAAAAAACCCCAAAGTCCACATACCAGGCTCTGATCTTATCAGTATGTGCCTTTGGAGTCAGCATGGACCCTCTTGAGTCAAAAAGACATGTTTTGTCATGTAAACAAATGCATATGATAGTTTAGCCTCTTACACTATTTGGAAATTTGGTATGTGTTAGGATTGTTGCATAAGAAATAATTGTGCCTCGTAAAGTCAGTGCATTCAATTGAAAGAATTTGCAATATATATATATATATATATATATATATATATATATATATATATATATATATATATATATATATATATATATATATTAGGGGTGTGACGAGACGAGATTGAGATCATGAGAACGAGACAACATTTTTACACTATAAGAAATCTTCAAAGATGAAATATATGAATGGAAAATAGTCTTTTATTCAACTGAAAAAAAATCTGAAAATGCTAAATTATTTGGGCGCTTTTTTGAATCAACCTGTAATGTATGTTGTTTTACTTCTATTTTACTGAATTCTATGCAGTAAAGGACATGCAAACACTGCAAAATGTTTTGCTATAAACTCTACTGACTGGCTTCTCCTCTGTACAGTTTCACATTAGAACTCCTTTCTACAAATTGAACTTTTTAATGTGCGTTCAGTGATGATGTTTGTGACAACTGGTGTGTCTACAGGAGTTCACTGTGTGTGTGTGTGCGCACTCGAAGGCTATGTGTGTGTGTGTGTGTGTGTGTGTGTGTGTGTGTGTCTGTGGTCCTTTACTGACTCAATAGGTGCAGAGAATAGTGTTAAACAACCGTGTGTGTATGGACTATCCAGTCGCAAAATGCACACTCACACTCCCAAGCAAACACGTAACAGGCAACACAGGCAGCCAAGGTTGCCAGGTATGTGCAAAGCACTAGATGTGCGGTTCAAATCGAATCTTGCCTCCTATCTTTAGTGCTGAATTCACCCTCACGCTCCATAACATCACAACTCACAAGTCAACTTTTCACCTCGATGGGAAATAAAGTCACGATTTACTGTAGTCTCGCAAGATCTAGGCACATCCCTAATACATAAAAAAAAAAAATATATATATATATATATATATATTTCTTGCCCTTTTCATCGGCCTGTTGTCAATTGTTCTTGATTTAAATATGCAATAATTAACATTCTCTATAAAGTTAAATTGGCAACTTTGAATGGAAAGGTAGCTCTTGATAGTCGAAAGGTCAGAAAGTCAGGATTTGCATCGTCTCTTGAGTCAGTAATAGGGAGTGAATGGGGCGGCAAAAATCTGAATGAGTGTTTCCTGTCAGTTCTCCATGGTGTGATTACCTGAGTGTGGGTCTTCATGCTGTGCGACTTGGCAAACAGATGTCTGTCTCGGTCTCATTTTTACTCTCTCTCTCCCTTTCAGGCTCTCTGGTGGGTGTGGGTGATGTCATCTCTCAGCAGTTGATTGAGCGCCGTGGACTGGCCAATCACAACGCGAGACGCACCGCCAAGATGATGAGCATTGGCTTCTTTTTTGTCGTAAGTCTCTTGTGATTCTGCTCCATTTGCATTTGTGTTCCTCATGAGATTCTCACACTTTGTTTGTTTTTGGACTGATGTAATTGAAAAATAATGCCAAGAGAGATACAAACAAAACATTGATGTGTGTCAGTGTATGAAAGTAAAATATAAGTTTAAAAAAACACATCTAAAAGGTCATTTATTACCTTTTTATACTCAATTTGTTTTACATTTTATTTTACATTTTGCTGGCCACCGATATATAGTTATAGTCTCATGTGAACCATCAACCGTATTATGAATATCTGGCATATAGGATTTCTAGAAAAGCTTTATTACATAATATTCAAAGCTATATTTTTTTAATTAAACACAGTACAATAGTATTGTTGGAAAAAGTAAATTAATGAGAACCGAGTACAGGAGACTCAAACAAGCAGAATTTCTTTATTGAGATGTTTGGGTTAGTCTGCAGTCAAACAAGTCTGAAGCAAGTCTAAATCAAGTCTCTTTTTAGAGAAAGATGTCCTGTCTAAAATAGGTTTTTAGGAGGAGCAGAGTGGCTAGGTGGAGGTGTAGAAAACGAGCATAACTAAATCTTATTTTATTTCATGGATGTCCAAACTCGGTCCTGGAGAGCTGGTGTCCTGCAGATTTAAGCTTCAACTTGCCTCAACACACCTGCATGAATGTTTCTAGAAAGCCTAGTAGGAGCTTGATTAGCTAGTCCAGGTGTGTCTGATTGGGGTTGGAACTAAACTTTGCAGGACACCGGCCCTCCTGTTTTAATGCAAGGTCTTTTTTATCAGAAAACAAGGCTTCAGGTATAATTATACACCATAATGGGAATAAATGGCTACTTATTTTTCTTTAAAACATTTGTTTCATAGTATAAAATAGCACACACAGACACACACACTGAACTGAACAATTGTTAAAAAGTTAAATAAACTTAAATATGCAAGTTTTGGGAGACTCCGTTACTCAATTAAGTTGAGGCAACAAGTTTACTCAATTAATTTTGTTCAGTCAACTTATTAGGGTTTTCAGTGTGAGAAAGCAGGCAAAGAGCTACAGGCATGTCAGAACAGAGCTCATTAATATTCATTACCTTTCCAAATATGGTCAAAATGGACCTTCTGATTCTAGGGGTAATAGGGTATGCCGAGCTAGTGTTGTTACAATGCTGATAAACTTCCGGTGACCTGTAATTGTAAGTTTTGTTCCATTTTATATGGTTCCTTTTACAGCATCAATGTTGTAATGTAATTAAAATACATTCAGTAAAACAGACTCTGGCATTCATTTATTTGCTCAAGGATAAAACGAGACAAAATACCGTTTACTCGCACACGCCTGTCAGAATTGGCGGGCTAGCGCAGAAGCTCCATTGAATATACTGGATTAAAATAAATGCTCATATTTTAAAGACAAGGCGGGGTGGAAATGTAATTTAATGCGGTGCTTCTTGTACAATCTGAGACGCACTTTATATCGGACATCACTCAGCCAGTGGAGATCGCTAATTTTTAAAGAAAACAGACCTTAAACGCACCGTTTTTGCCATGGCAAACAGTTCACCGAAAGCACTTAACCTAGGTTACTGGCAAATTAGAAGTCCTATAATCATGCTTCGGCATATACCCCATTCCTCTATTAATAAGTGAGCAAATAAAACTATTCCTAGAAATTTATTTTTTAACTTGCCTAAGCCACATACCTACTCTGTAGATACTGTATCAGAGAACAATTTAACTTATTGAATCAATGCGCTATATGGCACCTTTAAATTCTCGCGATCTGAAGAGTAACACAAACGCAACTGTTTACAGGTCTGCAGATCATGTGTAGAGGTGTTGTGTTTGTAAAAAGATAATGAAGTTGCACAGCTGCAGATAGTGATTGACATATTGAGCTCTTCTCTACCTCTCGCTCACGCACACACACAGCACTAATGCACTAGTTCTATCCAAATGACTTGAGGTCTAATCTGCAAATGGCCTGTATGATTCAAAGCTTTTACAAGCCTGAGCACACTCGCTTCAGCCTTTAAACATCAGTCCTCGGTTGTTATTATTAGAGCAGTAAAATCTGTTTCACTGCTGTTAGAACAAAAGACTGAACCACAGGTCAGAACTTCAGCTAATGTTTGTCCTGCTACTCCTGAAATTATTTTCTGTGCATTGAACAGCAGTTATTTTTACTTTCCGACGTGCTTGTATTCTGTACATTTAGGGTTTCAGACTGGATTCTTACTGCTAGTTAGACAAAAGCTCAATATTAATCATTTTATGTGTCATTTGACATCTTTGTTTTGTTAAAAGGACAGAGAAGAATGAACAAAGCTGCCGTATATCAACTGTGCATTGACAAATGACAAACGGGTTTTCAAAGCAGCGCACAGCTGTTTATTAAAGACGCCCATATGCATAATTTGACATTGGTGGGTGATTTTGCACGGATGCTGCTGAACCGCAAATTATATTTGCATTAAAAGAGGGATTTGCAGAAGATTTCAGCTGTCTTTGTTGACTGAAACAGTCGCGGGAGACACTTTTTGACACATTTATTGATCAGTTTGTTAATCAGAGCCAGACTGAAGCCACACTGGGAAAAAGAAAAGAAAGCTCATTAATTCACAGAGGATTGGAGCTAATTACAGCCCGCTGTTTTCATAATCGCGTCATAAACAAATGACACCACTGGCACGACTTCAATGTTCTGGGCTTGTGTTCGTGATTGTTTATTGAAGTGTTTGGGGGGTTTTATGTCTGATATGGCTTTTAATGAGGGTTTTTTGTGTTTTTTTCAAGGGTCCAGTGGTCGGTGGATGGTACAAGGTGCTGGACAAACTTGTTACAGGCGGTACTAAAAGTGCAGCTCTGAAGAAAATGCTTGTTGACCAGGTGGGCCACAAACAGATCACTGCAGATATAAATTGATTTTTATTTTATTTTATTAATAATATAAGTAATATGGTTATTATAATCCAACATATTTTGTAACTGCAATTTTCTTCCTCTGTCTATAAATTAGTACAGCTCCCATAACAACAATTGCAATTAAAATAAATAACTAATAATATAACATTTAAAAAAATGCCTCTGCATTCCATAACATTGTTGCTTTCTTTGCTAAAATATAAATTTATTATTATATTTAAATTATGTTAGTTAGGTAGTTAGTTACCTTTATTTATTCCCTTGGGGTAACTTCATTTGCAGCATACACTCACAAAGACATCTGACATTTCACATTTGGCATTTATATAATTAAAATAAGTCATTTAAAAACCTAAAGTACCATGGTACCCCTACTCTAAATAAATATCCAGTGGTCAACTGCAACTGAGAGAGGATGAATTTAAAAACTTAGTTGCTTGAGGTATAAATGATAATTTTGTTTTATTTCTAAAACTTTGGCGAGGCAGTGGCGCAGTAGGTAGTGCTGTCGCCTCACAGCAAGAAGGTCGCTGGGTCGCTGGTTAGAACCTCGGCTCAGTTGGCGTTTCTGTGTGGAGTTTGCATGTTCTCCCTGCCTTCGCGTGGGTTTCCTCCAGGTTCTCCGGTTTCCCCCACAGTCCAAAGACATGTGGTACAGGTGAATTGGGTAGGCTAAATTGTCCGTAGTGTATGAGTGTGTGTGTATGTGTGTGTGGATGTTTCCCAGAGATGGGTTGCGGCTGGAAGGGCATCCGCTGCGTAAAAACTTACTGGATAAGTTGGTGGTTCATTCCGCTGTGGTGACCCCGGAATAATAAAGGGACTAAGCCGACAATAAAATGAATGAATGAATGAATTTCTTAAACTTCTGGGAACACAATATCCACGACCTGATGGTAACAATTTGAAGGTAATAAACATGTATGGCATCGTATATTATTAATGATAACGATTATTAAACAGTATGGCAACCTTTTGTGGATTTCCTCAAATCTGATTAGTGTTCATTATTGTTGATGCTTTCATTGTAACACTCATTCATTCATTGATTCATGTTCTTTTTAGCTTAGTCCCTTTATTAATCAGAGGGCGCCACAGCGGAATGAACTGCCAACTTATCTAGCTTATGTTTTACGCCATGGATGCCCTTCCAGCTACAACCCATCACTGGGAAATTTATTTATTTATTATTGTAATATTATAATATTTAATAGCTTATTTATATGTCATATAAAGTATATATTTTTCAGACTGGAGTACACTATTTATATTAATAAGTAAGGAATGATGTACATCTAGCTGAATAAAAGCCACACACAAAATGTGATGTATCGATAATTCGTAGTACATGAGCCTGTGTAATAAGTTTCACAGATTTTATGACTGACCAATCAGATTCAAGTGATCCAGAGAAACGTGTAATAATATTAATATTGATTAACTCATTAATTTTCCTTCGACTTAGTCCCTTCATTCATCTGGGGTCGTCCCAGCGCAATGAACCACCAATGTATCCAGTATGTGTTTTACACAGTGGATGCCTTTCCAGATGCAGCCCAGTACTGGGAAATACCCATACACTCTTATTATAATCGATACACTACTGATAATTTAGTTTATCCAATTCACCTATAGCGCATGTCTTTGGACTGTAGGGGAAAAACCAGAGCACCCGGAGGAAACCCACACAAACACTGGGAGAACATGCAAACTCCACACAGAAAGTGACCTTCTTGCTGTGAGGCGACAGTGCTAACCACTGAGCCATCGTGTCGCCCAATAATAATAACATATAAATCAAATGCAAATTTTATTGGTCACATACACAGCCATACATAGTATGATATGCAGTGAAATGCTTACGCAAACACTTGTCTGGTTGACGGTCACGAGAAAAACGAAAAGGGGGGGGTGTTCGAGTTGATGGTCATGAGAAAAACTAAAAGTGGGGGGGGAACAAAAAGATCTCATCAAGTGAAGGGCAGGGGGGAGGGGGGTGTTAAGGTGTTGCGGGCTGGAGGGAGGAGGGGGGTGGGCCGTCAGCTTGATAGCCCTGCTATAGGTGTTTTTTAAAGTCCACTCATCTGTGTGGAGTACACTAGAACTATAAAGCACATGCACCAATACATTGTTCATTTACATCAATGAAAAATCTGGCTTTGCATCATTCCCTCACACTCTCCTCGCTCTTTTCCCTATCATTTACTCCCCTTTAATGCTCCCAAATTACACGAAAGACCAAGAATAAACTCAAGATTTTTCCTAACTGCAGTACAAGACATCTTGGTTCCAACTAGAGCTAGTGAAAGTTCAGGTTGGAACAGATTGTAAAGTCTTTACTGGAGTATGCAGACGCATGTAAAGTGCTTAAGAGCTGTTATTTATTGCTGTTGCTGTGTGCTTGATCCCTTTTGGGTTTTCCAGCCCAGCTCTCCCTTCATGCATGTCAAGTAATCCATCCCTTGATAGGCAGTCAAAAAAATGAGTGTTTGCATAAGTCATTGTTTACATGATCGCTGGAATGAATCTACAGGATGAAGCGGACAAAAGCACGCAAGACAGGCCCTTTCCCCATCTGCGGATTACACCCAAACAACAGCCTACCTCATTTATCCACAAAACAGATTCTACTGCTATTTTTAGAGACCCATTTTCTACATTTCTGAAAGCTTATAAGGCGGCAAGAAGTTGTGTGTGTGTTTGCGTACGTTTTTGTGGATATTGTTGAGGGACTTAATCGGCTGTGTAAATCTTAAGAGGTCCTCTGGTATTACTTAGACATTTCAATTAGTTCTTGAGGCTAGATTGAGTCATAAAAATTTAACAAAATAAGAGTCCCACAGTCTAGAGCTGCATAATATATGGTTTCAGCATCGATATCTGCCGAATAGTCACATCACACGCAATTTCAAGTGAATTTAAACCATTTGGGCACCAGAAATTGTAAAGTTTGCCACTTTAACAAAGAATAATTGTTTTTAATTATTTATACAATGAAGACTATAGAGTGTTATTTTACATTTGATTATTGAATTACTGTGAATTACAACTCAACCGATTTTTTCTTTGTTCTATTGTTTTTATCTGTGCTTTAATATTGGTTTTAAAATCATCCCTATGTGAAACTGTAAACTCTTTTTAAATAGAGACATCTTGGGAAGTTATATTCATATCACAATATTTAATAATTGTAATTGGTGGATATTCAGTCAACGTAAAATTGTAAAAACGATTAAGATAACTTAATTGGTTTTCTCTGGGATAACATGAAGGTATAATGTGTAACCCAGCATTTTGTACAGTGTACAGCAGTAGTAGGGAACTTATGGCTTGCAAGCCACAAAAATACTTGTCTTTCCTTCAATAATATTTTACGGTTTAAAAAAATGTAACCATCACTAGATGTCAATTTCCTATTGAAAATACAATTTAAATTCCTTACTATTGTAATTATTTATAGCAAAATGAATAAGAACTCAATTAACAATAAACGGATGTTTCAATCAATGCGTGTATAAAGATCTGTTGAATCACAACACCTATAAAGTGTAAACAACTTGTTTTATGCACACACAAATGCAAACAACATTCATGAGTGGTGATGATGAAAAGAAAAAAAAAATGTATGTTGTCCTTTCTTCATTCATAAACGTGCTTAAAATGTGAGGCTCCATATTGTTTGTTTTGTGCATGAACATAAATAAAAACCTGTATTATTTATTGTGTGTGTGTTCGAGCGTGCGTGCGTGCGTGTGTGTTTGTGCGCACACGCGCGTGTAAATTTACCAAAAATTATAATACCACATGAAAATTCTGTTTTTTACTGGATTTATTTGATATGAGTTTGAGTAAAATGCTACTATTTGTTTTATTTTACAAGGGTATGAAGGCATTTATTACAAATTATTCAATTGAGCAGTTTTATTTTGCATTTTCTTTTTGCAATTTTTTTATCTCCAAAAATACTCTAAATTACAATTTTTAATTCCATTGAGAATAAATATTATTGGTAGTTTAAACAAATTATACTTATAACTCTGGATTTACAGATAATAGTAAGTCCTAAGAAATTTTTTTTCCATTTCATGCATTTTTTTCATTGCTGTAGGTTTTTCCTTTCTATCTTCCATTAATTCTGTTTAATATTATGCCTTTCAAAAAGAAATGGATCTTGTACTTTAAAAAAAAAAAACATAAAAACTTGTGGACATTGTACCCAAAATTCTGGTTTTACTCTGTGCTTGACTCATTTTTGATGATTTCTGTGACATGGGATGTCCTTTGGAAAACCACACTGAAAGGATTCCAGTAATCTAGCATGCTAATAATAAATCATCGTATCATTCTTTCATTGTCTCCATAATAGCTTTCAACATGTGTCTTGCATATTCTATTAGACATAAAAAAAGTGTCTGTCAGTAGTCTATAAATTAACAATTGCGCTGGATTAGGTGTATAATGGCATGTATTATGAACACTGAACTTGAATAATCATGTAAGGTTATATATCACCTAAAAAGTAATGAGAAGGTTTTCAACTTTGATATTTTCTGCCGTTTATATCTCCACAGGTGGGCTTTGCTCCGTGTTTCTTGGGTGCTTTTCTGGGAATAACTGGAACCCTCAATGGTCTGACTGTGGAGGAAAACGTTGCCAAACTTCAGAGGGTAATTTATCACACGCCTGAATTAAATACACAGACTGTGATGGCACAAATGTACTTCTATTTACATCAGGAATTACACTGTTAGCCTAATTAATGTACCTTAACCCATCCTTCAATTTTAATCTAACCACTAAATACAACACAGGTTCATTCTAAAAATGTGTCCCTAAATACGTTTCTGGAGATTGCAAATTATGTAGTTAGAAGTATGTATGGCTGCATTTCATTTTTAAAATGAACGCTGCGGGATGGTATGACGCTCTTCCTTTTTGCGCATACCTCCATGAGGATGGCTTTTGAACAGTTACCAGTTTGTCCAGTTACCTCGCCATGTACGTCAGCGGACTTGAGATGCAGAGTGGAGCTAACCACGACAACGTGGCTTAAGTCTGCGAAGAATGGCTCCAGAAAGCGGGTAAGACAAAAATAGAAGCCAAAAAATAAAGTAAACAAGTAAATAACTGGGTGAGAATGAGGTAAAATCTGAAAACGAGGTAAAATTCAGGCGAGAGCTTCTTCTTTTTCTGGATTGCTTTTTAAAACTGTCGGTTGGGTTAAAGAAAGTGTGTGGGCAGGTCAAGCGGTGCCTTTGAAATCGCTATTGGTTGGGTTTATGGAAGGAGTAGGGTGGGTCAGTCGGTCAATCAGTCGACAGCGGCCTCTGGTGGATTTATGCAAGAAGTAGAAGCTGCAAAAAACGTAGCTCTTTGGATATATTTGACACTCTCCAGAAATGTATATAGTGGTACGTTTTCAGAATGTGTCTGGGTTGATTAAATATGTCTTTAACCATACCAATATCCCAGCAAAAATGTTTTCCATTATAACATGAACACATTAAATACATTGTACTTAAAATTTTGCATAAATACATAGTAGCTACATGGATAGTTTACATAAAAATAATAACCCCCTGGCCATGCAAGATGTTTTGGATTTTTTTTTCTTCAGTAAAACATTAAAGGATAGTTCCCCCAAAAATAAACATTGTGTCAGTGTTGACACACCCTCAGCTTGTGTAAACCTGTTTGAATTTCTTTCTTCTGATGAACACAAAAAGAAGATATTATGAAGAATGTCTGAAACCGGCAGAGGTGTGGACTCGAGTCATGTGACTTGGACTCGAGTCAGACTCGAGTCATGAATTTGATGACTTTAGACTCGACTTGACAAAATATAAAAAGACTTGCAACTCGACTTGGACTTGAACATAAATGACTCGGACTTTGACTAGGACTTGCCCCTATTGACTTGTAAAGACTTGCTGCTTCCCATGAAAAGCCCAACGATAAAAAAGTATGTTGACATAGACCGCTCTCTCTCTCTCTCAGTTTATGTGTGCGTGTGTGTGACAGCATGCGCGCGCGCGCGCGCGCGTGTGTGTGAGCATGCGCGCTTTCGGCATGACGTCCAATCAAAGCACGGTAGATTGTTTTGATTCGACAGTATCCAACGTGACTACTATGAGGCGCGGGAGTGGACAAAAGTCAAGCGAACGCAGAGAGAATTTGAATTTGAACTTGAGATCGAGCCAATACTCGCGTGCCAATACACTCTCTCTCTCTCTCTCTCTCTCTCTCTCTCTCTCTCTCTCACATACAACATACACCTCTCTCTCTCTCTCTCTCTCTCTCTCTCTCGTGCATTCAGTCTCTTTGCGTTCGCTTGACTTTTGTTTACGATGGCGTTTCATACCTTTAGTGATTTTGCTCTCACGGGATCCTGTTAAACTGACCCTTCGCTAAGCCACGCCCAAAAACCGCCACCCACCAATCGCGGCTTACCAATCGTAGCTACGGGCAGAGGCTCTGTCAAGCTTTCGAGCGAGGGAAACAAGCCAAATCGTTGCGCAATTGGATTGTGAAAATCTGACACCTGCTATCCTAAAAGTTTGGACTGGGTGGTGGGATTTTTTCCCTTTTCAAAACCAAAGCCCAAGCCCAAGAGGAGAGATGCCAGCGTGGATCAAGCTGTGTGATGGGCGGTAAATGAGTTAACAGCTAAGTTGGTTTTGTTTTCGATATTCACATTCAGTGATAGGTGGCAATAACTCACACTCCTCTTATCCTAAACAGATCTAAACTGTGTTTCTTATAAAAAAAAAAAAAAAACAAAAAAAAAAAACAAAGCAGGTTATGCTTCCCAGCGGTCTTTTTCTTTTTTTTCCCACTCGATATTATGAGCCAGGGCTGGACAATAAGGACTGCCCGATGGCCCGGGGCCAGCGTGCGAGACAGTCGGGCCAGTGTACAAAATGTTACTGGCTCGATCGGGCCAGCTGCTGCCTTTTTGCCTGCCAGATCGAGCCAGAGCTGCGTGCTGCGACTGTCTGTCAATTGTGTGCAAATACAATCTTACGGTGCTTTCACACATAGACGTTTGTTTCGGAATCTGTCTCGTTTCACCCGTTAGCGCGTTTTTTTTTTTGGCATATATCCAGCAGTTGCGCTCGCATCCGCGCCAAATCAATCAGTCCAAGATCGCCTGAATGAGACGCGGTCTCTGTCCTATTGAGCGTATCGATTGTAGCGAGAAAACAAAACAATGCAACGAACTAACGACCCAGGCTATATCACAGTGTATCATGATCGTGTAATAGCCATATATACGGCTATATGAAGAGAGAATGATGAGCAGGGCGAGATGTCATTCTTACCGGTAAATGCGAAAGTAAAAGCATGCTGAAATATTACCGAGAGCTGTTTATCCAGCCTGATCTCGGTTTATCCGTCAGGAAAATTGACCGAAATTACTATCTGTTAATTTTTCCATATTTTAATCGTATAAAATGTTGTATTAGGCCTGTTGTTTTGTTCATTTCCGCACTGACAGCTCGAAAGAAAGATTTACATTGATCTGATGCAGTATCGGTTCATCTGCTATGTCTCTCTATAATTTAAGCCTAAAATACAGAATTATAGTCAACGTTTCTTTAATAGATTGATTAATTCAATTGATCGATTTCTACAAAACCTGACAATTGAAATGAGGCTCTGTATATATGAGAAAGTCTGACCTCGATTTGTTTTCGGTGACGATGTCTGTGGGTTGTTAAAATTAAAGTGCACATTTTCACTTATAAAATATTCTATACACAATACACAAACGTTTGGGGTCAGTGTGATTAAATATGTTAAAATAAGCTTCTTCTGCTCACCAAGGCTGCAATTATTTCATCATAAATACAAATTGTGAAATGTTGCACTATAAAATAACTGTTCAAAAGTAGTTTATCATTTAATTTATTCATTTATTCCAGTGATTTTAAAGATGAGATTTCAGCTTCAGTACTCCAGTCACATGATCCTTCAGAAATCACTAATATTAATTATTATTATATTTATTAATGGTAAAAGTTATAAAATCAATAATGTCTGGAGTAACTATTTTATTTGAAACTAAATACAATAACAAAGCAGTTATTTAAAATTTTAATAAATATTTAACAATTACACCTTTTTTACATTTATAAATATAGCCTTGATGAACTGAATAGTTTTCCTTAAACATTTTAAAAATTACCGTAAATATATATACAGATTTATTAGCCCCCTTTTGTTTTTTGTTTTTTCTTTTTAAAATATTTCCTAAATGATGTTTAACAAAGCAAAGAAATGTTGATATTTTGTCTGATAATATTTTTTCCTCTGAACAAAATCTTATTTGTTTTATTTTGGCTAGAATAAAAACATTTTTTAAACCATTTTAAGGTAAAATTTATTAGCCACTTAAGCTAATTGTTTTTCAGACTGTCTACAGAACAAACCATCATTATACAATAACTAGCCTGATTACCCTAACCTGCCTAGTTAACCTAATTACCCTAGTTAAGCCTTTAAATGTCACTTTAAGCTGTATAGAAGTGTCTTGAAGAATATCTAGTAAAATATTATTTACAGTCATCATGACAAAGATAAAATAAATCAGTTATTAGAGATGAGTTATTAAAACTATTATGTTTAGAAATGTGCTGAAAAAATCTGTTCTCTGTTAAATAGAAATTGGGGGAAAAAATAAACAGGGGTGCTAATAATTTAGGGGAACTAATAATTCTGAAATCAACTGTGTGTGTGTGTGTGTGTATACACACACACACACGCACATTCAAATAGCGATTAACTTCTTTTTTTTTTTTTTTTTGGTGGGGCCAGTGAAAATTTGGGCAGGGCAAGTAAAAATCAGAACCACTGGCCCGATCGGGCCAGTAGAAAAAATCCTTAGCGTTGAACCCTGTGAGCACTGCTTAGTTTAAACCCTCGCTATTGTAACGCATATAAATACATACACTAATATTTGCTGGTAGAAAAAATCTATTTGTTCACTTCTGTTATTTATACTTTGATTTGCATTTCAATTTTTTTTCTTCCACTTAACTGCAAATTTGAATAAAAACTGGATAAAGAGCACACAAACATGCTGACAGTAATAGGTACTGTACACTGTTATGGGTCAATGATGCTAATATTCGGCACAAATCCATCAGTTTCTTAGGTTATTAGATTATTTTATACTTTCACCTCTCCTGCTGTGCATGAACTATGCTGTTGAATGTTCAGCGTATGAGGTTGCTAGGCTAACCTTGCTTCAATTTTGATAAAATTATTCTCTAATCAGTTGCTATTATGTTGTGAATATACCCCTGTAATGTATACTGCAGTCCTCTTTTGTCTGGCTTTCTCAGATATCTCACCTGTTTGCCAAAAATGACTAATTAAATCCTTGGGAATGTCTGACACCAGCGCATACACACTGTAATAGATGTGCCAGGCATGAAAGCTTGACAGGCGTAGTAGCAACAGTAACTAAGGAGGGCGAGGCTTAGCGAAGGGTTATTCCAAGAATGTTGATATGGTTTCTTTCTTGCTTTAATATTTATTAACAATACACAAAAAACTAAAAGGTTAAGGTAAATTCTTTAATAAATTCTAGTGTTTTTGAGTATTATACTTGTTGTATACTTGTATTATACTTATGTTTTAGGCTAGTATTATTTACGACTTGTTAATGAATGCTTCATAATACAGTAGTATTACCAATAGTGAACAGATAAAATAATACAAAGTGTAGTTTTACTACAGTAAAGTGTAGGGATTTGTAGTATAAAATACCCTATATTGTAAAATAATACAGCACTGGGTAATTTGTTTATATTACACTTGTGTTACCATAGCAACTATAGTATTTCCACAACTGATCAATTGAAGTTCTTTACTGTAGTAGGCTACTGTTCAAAACACAGTACATGCCAATATACGTGTTCAGGGGCCCTGTGGAACAGCTTTCCTCAAAATGAAGAGGATGACATGGAAAATGTCCTCCACAATCTCATCAGCAAAGTGGAAGCCAGCAGACACTAGTTTACTTTATTTTAGCTGCCATGATAAAATGAGATTGATAGTGAGATTACAGTAGACTATAATACCTTCCTTATTTTTATCACAGTTACATTTCTGCTTGCATTAGTTTTTGTTTAAATGCTTTTAAAATAAAATGTATTCTTTACATCCAACATCTATTCCAGGGGTGCCTTATAGTGGTGTAAACCCCTTTACAAGGGGTGTTACCCCTGTGTAAACTCTAGCCACCCCTGTGGCCAACCCGATATGATTTTGCTGTTGACATTATTTATTTAAATCTACTTACATAAATGCAATACAATGCAATATTTCAATAAATAAATAGCCACTAAAAAATTATTGTGGATTGATTGGTGCCACTGACGTAGCTGGCCTCTTCTGGCCCCCCTTAAGCAAATTTTCAGGGGGGCACCACTGGTCTATTCTCTGTCTTTAAGTGTTTGAAACTGAAAATATCTCATCATATAAAACAACCAAAAATGTTATGGTTTATTAGATTAAACATTTAATATGTAAGTCTATTTTAGTATTTTGGTTATTGTTATTAAACAGTGCAGCAATATGAATCATATCAAAAAGCATGAAAGGAAGAGGGAACACGACACAAATTGTGAGTTTGCATATAATCTCTGAGAGCGCTCAAGAAAATTTGTGTGTGAGCAGTGCATATTTGAGAGCGAGAGAAAATTTGAGAACTCGCAATCAGTTTTGTCCACAAACAGAGGAAATCCGTGCACGAGCATCACACAAGGTAGAGAGCAAAGCTCTTCAACGCTATGTGAAGAAAACAACATTATTGTTTGTATGAAGTAGCCTACTTCATTAACAATATGTGCTACCATTTTACATTGCTGCAAGACAGATTTGCAGCAATATCTTTTTAGCACACACGAGATTCAATTGACAAAATTCCAATTTCACTCAATTTAACTTTGCGGCATATACAGGAGTTGGTCTACTGCTGCCTCATTGAGGTTATGTAATTTTGGTTAATCACAAGTTGATCACCGAAGACATAATATAGCACAACTAAACTTAATGAATTAGACAGCAGTAGACCTGCAATTTCTGTGTGATGTGAGGCAAAATGGAGTCTTTTTTTGGTGGAACTCGTTCTTGTGCATTATGCTGTGGAGACGAGACGCAGCACTGTTCAGTACTTTTTCAGAAAATTGCATTTGTATTTTTATATATCTGAGCAATGTTCTTTAATAAAAAAAGGTTTGTTTAACCAATACAGATCTTACAACCATACCTAATCTGTATATATTTTATTTTTCTGTTAAAAAGACTCGAAAAGACTCGAAAATCAAACTGCAGGACTTTGGACTTGACTTGAGACTTGTTGCCTTTGACTCGGGACTTGACTCGGGACTTGCCTGTCTTGACTCGGGACTTGACTCGGGACTTGAGGGCAATGAATTGAGACTTACTTGTGACTTGCCAAACAATGACTTGGTCCCACCTCTGGAAACCGGTTGTTAGCCATTGACTTCCAAAGTATTTTTTTTCCTACTATAGAAGTCAATGGCTACCGGTTCCCAACATTCTTCAGAATCTCTTTTTTGTTTTTTGTTTTTTTGCTTCAACAGAAAAAAGAATCATGAAAGTGAGAAAATAGTAAGGAAAACTATCACTTTAAATACATTTTCTTGCCTGAAACTGTAAATTGGTGATGCAAGTCAATGGCTACCCACACTTTCAAAACATTAATAGGAAACATATAGTATCTGTGGGTCATGATAATACATTGAGCTCTTATGAATCTATACAATTGGTCTATTTAGGAAACTAAACATTATTTACAACATTATTACCTTTAATACATTGCTCCGGCAAATAAGCCGTTTCCATCCAAAAAGTATTAAGTCGTCACTTACTAATAAATTGATGACAAATGTCAAATAGAAAAATTGAATTTGCTGCATTAGAAGGAGCCACTGTGGGCCTGTTTTCTTATAATAAATTGTAATAAATTATTCCTAATAAATGGGCTATATGCACAGCTGGTATTTTTCAGCCAATGCTAAACCTCTAGTAAAATTTTTATTCAGGCAGACTGTGGCGTTGACATAATTGTCAATTGGTACTAATGGGCTCAAAGTGTGCCAAGAAAATATCCCTCACACCATTACACCACCAGCTTATTAATACAAGTTAATAGAAGGCAGAATGGATCCATGCTTTCAGGATTTTAATGCCAAATTCTGATCCTACCATCTGAAAATTGCAGCAGAAATCGAGACTCAGCCGACTATGCAACATTTTTTAATCTTCTTTGGTCTAATATTGATGAGCCTATGCGAATTATAGCCTCCGTTTCCTGTTCTTAGCTGACAGGAATTACACCCGGTGTTGTCTTCTGCTGCTGTAGCTCATCCGCCTCAAAGTTTGATTTGTTGTGCTTTTTGAGATGCTTTTCTGCATACCTCGATTGTAACGAGTGGTTATTTGAGTTACTGTTGCCTTTCTATCAGCTCGAACCAGTCTGGCCATTCTCCTCTGACCTCTGGCATAAACAAGGCATTTGCGCCCACAGAACTGCCGCTCTCTCCGTAAGCCCTAGAGATGGTTGTGCCCGAAAATCCCAGTAGATCAGCAGTTTCTGAAATACTCAGACTAGCCCCTCTGGCACCAACAACCATGCCATGTTCAAAGTCGCTTAAATCACCTTTCTTCCTCATTCTGATGTTCGGTTTTGAACTGCAGCAAATCATCTTAACCAGGTATACTTGCCTAAATGCATTGAGTTGCTGCCATGTGATTGGCTGATTAGAAATTTGCATTAACAAGCAGTTAGACAGGTATACCTAATAAAGTGGCCAGTGAGTGTAAATATTACCACATTCACAAACTCTCACATTTAGATGGCAAGCTCTCAAGGTTTGCTACTGATTTACTTTCATATCTCACGACCACTGTACCTATATTCAAAAATCTCTTCCAAAAACCTGAAAGCCCGGTTTCTCACACCTGCTCTCTGTCCTGTGACCCTCATATTGGAACAGTGTAATTATGGAGAGTTTCCGCTGGTTGGAGGATGAAGGGATGAAGAGAGAGCAGTGACTCATGGGCTCGTAGGAGCAACGCTTGACGCAGCATTGTCTCTGAGTGAGGACCATCAATTATTTATGTGGCGAAGGTGGCGGAGTTAAAATGAGACTCAAAGGTCAGTCACCTAAATGTCAGAAAGGACAGAAAGCTAATGATAAATGCGCTCATTAACCCAAACAGCCTGTGCAAACACAATGCTAGCTGAAAGCCAATCACTTAAAAGACTGCGTGAAAGAATATCACTCTGATCCATTCAAACATGTCTGCTGGCTGTTGGTTATTTAAAGGACTGGTTTGGGTTTAATCAGGACGACTGATGGTTATTTAAACTTGTGTGCATGGTGTTTAATGACTGTATAGGTTTTTAAGAGTGAGAGAGAGCTGTAGTGGCCTTTAAGGTAGAAGTAATCGGCTGGACTGGCAGCTCGGTGACACTCATTAGGCGCTGGTTTAGTGGTTAAGGCTGGGCTGGTGTAATGGAAAGGTCATGGGTTTGATCTCAGGTCGGGATTGAGCTGTGAATTGGACAGTGGATGTTCTGATCGTGTCTGAGGCTTTTAAACCAGAGCGAGTCTCCAGGGAAACTGAATGATCTGATGGTGACTGCACTTACCTAAAGACTTTTATTCTTCTATTTTTTTGTAATACTTTTAAAAATTTCTCAATTTATGAGAAGATTTATTCCATTTATATATGATTGCCTTTATTTTTCATTCTTTTGTTCTTCTTATTTGTTCTTGTTTAATGTCATTTTAAACTGTAATTACAGGTAAATTAGTTTATATACAGTGGGGAAATAAATATTGAACACGTCATGTTTTTTTCCTGATAATAATAATATTAAACTAGCTGTTGACATGGAATTAACCCTGATTTTGGTAAAAACCCAAACAATACTAACATCAAAATAAAACAAAAGAAAAAACAGAGGGTTGCTGAAGAACTACTGAGGGATTTCAGCTGCTGCCTGACTTTCACTGTCTTTCCACACCTCCCTTTCTTCAGTTTAATACTTTTTCTCTGCGTCTTTTAATTTTATTATGCATAATTCATTTGTAAACTAATTAGATTTGTTTTCTTTGCATATATGGATTTCTTTGGTTGTTACCAACATCCGATGCAATTTTCAAGTCAAAAGCACCTTGAGAAATGAGTTTTCTGACGAAAATGGTGACGTGTTCAATACTTATTTCCCCCAGTTCCCCTAAGTCAAACTATTCCTTTAATTTTTAAAATTGTTTAGGTTTATTTGACAGGAAAATGCACATTAATAATACAGAAATGTGCAATGTTTCAGAATTAGCCAAAAGACTATTTTGTATCTGTAGTTCCCAGACTGAATTTAAAATATTCTACCTAAAAATATAAAGCAATAATCAATACGTAATAAATATAAGTTTCAAATACATATGAAACCTACTACATTTCTAAAGAAAATTCACCAAGAAATGGTATTATATCTATAATTATACTTTAAAACAGCGAGGCAGTGGTGCAGTAGGTAGTGCTGTCGATTCACAGCAAGAAGGTCGCTGGTTCGAACCTTGACTCAGTTGGCGTTTCTGTGTGGAGTTTGCATGTTCTCCCTGCATTCGCGTGGGTTTCCTCTGGGTACACCGGTTTCTCCCACAGTCCAAAGACATGCGGTACAGGTGAATTGGGTAGGCTAAATTATCCGTAGTGTATGAGTGTGTGTGTGAATGTGTGTGTGGATGTTTCCCAGAGATGGGTTGCAGCTGGAAGGGCATCCGCTGCGTAAAAACTTGCTGGATAAGTTGGCGGTTCGTTCCGCTGTGGTGACCCCGGATTAATAAAGGGACTAAGCCAACAAGAAAATGAATGAATGAATGAATGAATGAATACTTTAAAACCTAACAAAACACTATCACACTTAACTCATCCACAAATATTAATATGCAGGAAAAGACAATATAAGGACAGGACACAGAGAAGTAACAGTAGCAGACTAAAATATATACACAATACATATTTGGGGCATTTTCTGTTTACATTTTTAAGTTTAACCAAATAACTATACAAGTAACTTCACTTTACTTTAGATTTAGCCAACACCAAGTAAAACATCAAGTAAAAAATGAAGTAATTTAAGTTAGAGTTAAGTTAAAGTTTAAAATAGTTCACCCCCCAAAAAAGATCTGTCATCATTTACTCACCCTCCTCTTGTTCCAAACCTTTATGAGTTTCTTCTTTCTGTTGAACACAAACGAAGAAGGTTTGTAAACACTGGTAAGCATTGACTTCTGTAGAAATGAGTCTGTCCTACTGTGGATGTCAATAGTTACCAGTTTTCAACATTCCTTAAAATATCTTTTTTTGTGACCAACAGAAAAAAAGGTTTGGAACCACCTGAGTGAGTGTAAATGATAAGTAGATGTAAATTTCTGGGTGAACTACCCCTTTAACCTGTTTTAATAATTTAAAGTAACATAAAAACACATGCTGTTTGCAATGAATAATTGATCATTTAATATTTTTTTTACAATGTAATCTCTGATAAGTAAATACCATCTCCCTACTGACCGCTTGCTTCTACTTCAACAAATAGCACCAAGTGCAACATTGTCACGAAGTGTGTGTGTGGAGAGAAGTGTTGATATTGGATAGAAAGGTTAAGTAGCTCGTAGAAAAACCAAGATTACAACCAACAACACATCCGCTCATTATTGTTCACATCATGAGCCGTTTGGCACTCCATAACCTGCTGCAATAACAGAAGGATGACTGCCATAATGAAGTAACAAGACTTGAGTGAATTGAGGACCCGAGCACCTGTCGTTCAAGAACCATATTGAAAACGCCCCATTTCTTCATCTCCAAAATTAATCACAATCATGAGAGCCTAAACATGCTGGAAACTGCATGTGCATGTGTTAACATCTGATATGGGTTTCAGAATCACTGTTGCAAAATGACGTCCTATACACATTATTGATATCATTTAACAAACCGCTCCTAAAGCTACATTTTTATGCCTATACGAAATTTTGTAGATGCATCAAATGTCTTAATTTTTTTTAGAAAAAAGTCTAAAGTAAAATCTGAAACAAAATAGGAAGTGGGCTTTTATTGATTCATTTTTCTTCTGCAAATATTGCACCATTTTTTGCATTTTAAAATATTACGTTTGAACAAAATCCCCCTGGAGATTTATTCAAAACACTAAATTTTGAAGATCTAGAGTTGATAGTTATTGTGTGTAACTCTGTAAGGCAGGGGTTTTCAAAGTGTGAGGCGCGCCTCCCCTGTGGGGCGCCAGAGCATGTCAGGGGAGGCGCAGGAAAAAAATATTATATAATAAAAATATAATTATTAAGTTTAATTATTATATGTATTTTTTATAATTTTTAAACGTTTTAATTAAACAAAGCTAAAAAAAATAATACGTCAAATATAAGAAAACCTTTTTTACCCAGAAGGCCATAGCTGTGAAATCCCAATTCAAAGGAGAGGGTGCTCGCTGCAGAGCCATTTGAGGAGAGCTGAGCTCCAGCGAGGGGGAGCATGAGCTGTCGCTCCTCCTCCTGTAAGCTGTTTTAATGCGTACACCAACCCCACCCCTAACCCTACCCCCAGTGACATCACTCGTAGAAGAAGTGCAAAAAAGGTGGTGCTCAAGCTCAAGCTCCCCCTCGCTGGAGCTCAGCTCTCCTCAAATGGCTCTGTAGCGAGCACCACTTGATTCAAAGCCTTCAAGTTCAGGGCTTAAACCCAAAAGACAGGACCAGCTGATGAACCATGACCTTTATGTGTGGTTTGTCAAGATATTTTGGCTAATGACAGCATGAGACCCGCTAAACTTCGGCGACACCTTGAAACCAAGCATGATGAGGTAGCAGGAAAACCTCCAGAATTTTTTGTAGGTGTGTGTGTGTGTGCGCGCGTGTGTGCGTGCGTGTTTGGGAGGAGGAGGGCGCCAATGGATAAGTTGTGTCAAAAGGGAGGCCCACTGTCTTAGACTTTGAAAAACCCTGCTGTAAGGCATACTTTATGCAATCTGCTCTAAACATTACAAGAGTTCTGGCCTGAAGACAACTGTAATTTGATGTTCAGTTCTGATCATAGTGCCGCCTGCTGGCAACAGGAAATTTCATGTTTTAAAGTAGCTTTTACAGTAACTCAATTCATGCGTTATAGTAACTTTCAAAAAAATCCAGCTCCAAAACTATTTAGATCATAAGTCTCAAACTCAATTCCTGGAGGGTCGCATCTATTATTTGCTCCAACCCTAATCAAACACAGCTGATCTAGTAGTGTCTAGTAGTCTTGGGGCGTACTCACATTAGGTACAGTTGCCTTGAACCATGCCAAAGCGCGATTGTCTGCCATCCCCTTTCCCCCTCGGCCTGCACTCACATTGCATTTTATTACCAACCGGACCTGAGCATGCTTACATCATCGATGATGCGACTGTTCAGTTTAACAGAGAGAAGCGTTGTCGCTCAGCACAGTGGACATTGCTTTAGTTATATCGTTTTGTATTATTTTTAGTCGTTTAGTATGCAGTGACACGCAGTCAAATACTTTGCCGAACAGATCAGCCACTTTTGATGCTCATAAATAATTGTAAAAGTCCTCATGCTGCAGGTATTAGGAGGTTTCCTCAAGGTGCAGCTGTCGTGCAGCGAGGGGTTTGCGTCTTTAATAGACTATAACAGTTCGTGTTCATTGAAAAGCAAGAATGATTAATAAATCCATATGAAACAGTCCCTTAAAAGTGACTTCGTGTCTTCAGTTTCAGGCTCAGGCGCGCTTTGCACTCACTATAAGTGTACTGCGCCAAAGCACATCTGAACCGCAGAGTGCGGTTCAGATAGCATAGTGTAAGTGCGCCCTAAAAACCTTGATTATTTGGATCAGCTGTGTTTAATTAGGGTTGGAGCAAAACTGTGCAGAGCTGTGGCCCTCCAGGAGTCAAGTTTGAGACCTATGATTCAGCAATGTTGTAATTATAGCACCACATCGGTGTCATTTTAAATGTTATCCTGGCCTTTCCATGCAGCAAAGTCGTTTTTTAAGAATCTGTGATTTGAGTTTTTAATAAAAATTTTTTATATTTTTGTTTCAAAAGCACATTGAACCAATTCAGAAGACATGCAATAAACCCTGGAAGCATATGGGTTAATTGTACAATGAATTTGTGCCTTTGAAAGCTTCAGAAAAGGGCCACTATACCCAACACTATTATATAACATGGAAGAGCCAGTGTAAAACTAATTACAAAGTAGTTTGGAAAGCCCCGCTCCCCATCTCACAGTCAGACATTTATTATATTATGAAATATAATCAAAATATTACAAATTGATTCCCTAACACATAATTCACAAATGGTAACATTATGAGCATTCAGACAGTAATGCATTAATGTGTGCCACACGCTTTCATCTCTGACTCTTTAACCGACACTTGCACCAGTTTTACACATTTGCACCAGACTCATTCTTACAATCAGTATGAAAAACACTGCTTTTATGACGTGTGCCTCACCCAGGTGAGTGGGCTTGACAAACCACTTGTAAAAAACACACTCTCTCATCTCTCTGACACTTTAACCAACATTTCCACCAGTTTTGCACATTTGCAGACTCATACAATCACTCCAAGTGAAAAAAACTTTATGCATTTATGAAGTGTGCTTTACACAAGTGAGTGGGCTTGACAAACCACCTGTAGAAAACACACTCTTTCATCTCTCTGACACTTTAACTGACGTTTGCACCATTTTTGCACATTTGCAGACTCATACAATCACTCCATATGAAAAAAACATTGTGCATTTATGAAGTGTGCCTCACACAGGTGAGTGGGCTTGACAAACCACCTATAAAAAACACACTCTTTCATCTCTCTGACACTTTAACTGACGTTTGCACCATTTTTGCACATTTGCACCAGACGCATTCTTATAATTAACATAAAAAACACTGCTTTTATGAAGTGTGCCTCACACAGGTGAGTGGGCTTGACAAACCACCTGTAGAAACTCTCTTCTCTCTCCCTCCAAAAAAATAGAACTTAATTCTCGGAGTACTCGCGTTTCGAGTCGTCAAGTCAATGGTGGGGTCGCTATCCACACAAATTTATCCATTTAATTCAATTCTCTAGTTTTCAGGAAAAGATCTAACCATATGGCCAGCTTTTCTTGGGTATATGCTGTCTGCATTGTAAGACCTATATGAGTCATAGTCACCAATTCTTATGTTAATCACCAGTGTTACTCTATCATACTTGGTTAGTCTAAGCTGACTCTTCTGCTTGTTGAAGAAATAGCAAGCAGTGATAGCAACACAGAATATCAGCATTATGATTGGCCGGATCACCTGTCAATCAAACTGCCAGCAAAACGGGTAAGTTGTGTCCATTTTCCAGGACATCGAAAGAAATCAGCTACTCTTTGATGTCGCTCACTTCTGAAGATGCAGGATATTAGCATTCCTGTTGTCTTCAATGTGTTTGCACATTCAAAACAAGAAAAGAGCACTCTCTGTTCTCCTGTGACGTAAAAACTCGGGGGGGGGGAAACAATATGATGACGTGTCGCCCCGCGGTACTTTCACCCCAGGTGGCCGATTGCCTTGTTCCTGCTTAATTAGAAACTGTTAAGGCAAAGAGTACAAACAGAAAAAAGCACAAGTTTCTAATACAGGCTTCTTTTACACACTCAATCTCACTGGGATGACCTTTGAAGAGATGGCTCTCGTGTTCCAGATGACTTGAGTTTTATATGGCAGCACTTGACTTGTGTTTTTACAGCGCTTTAAGGGGAGCGTGCTGCGTCTCTGCCTGAGCGGAGCGCTTTAGGCTTTAGGTAGCACACTCATTAGTCCTGACATGATGAAAGCATGAATGAACAGGTAACAAGCTCTTTTGTGTCTGGAACAGAAGCTCTGCACGATGAGGGCAAAAAATAGTCTACTTCAATCCTTTTAGTTAAATCGCTGATTTATTTGTGCACAGTCTAATGTATATACTTCATTTAAAGCTGTTTTCTATATAATTAGATAGATTTTTTTGTTTTTTTGAGTTACAAATAGATTCCATGTTTGATTTACAAACTAAATGACATACATAAAATGTCCTTTAGAATGAGAATTATTTATATACTAGAACATCCTGTCAGACATATTCAGAAACATGCAACTCTGTAAAACATACTGGGTTCCACACAGATCCTATTTTTTGTCCCAACACTAATTGATGAAGTTAACTTCAGTGTTTTTACAAATTTAAAGGAATTGAACATAAAACAGTTAAATTGTTCTAAAAAAATACTTAAGAATTGTGTTGATTCAAGAACTTATTAGACAAAGTTATTCTTAAGACCTTTTACAATTCATTTATTGAAAGTATTTGTCCTTTTCCTTTATTTGTTGTTTTTCTTCACTGTCCATAAAAAACAAGAATCGTCTTTAAGGCATCCTTAATTTGTGTTCAAAGATTTAGGGAGTTCCCCTCCGAAATTTACTTTTGTGCCTGAAGCAATTAGGTTATGTAATAAATGTAGTTATTCAATGGACTATTATTTGTTTTTTGTACTTGCTGTTAGGTGTTGATGTTTATTGTGTTAAGTGGTTCATTTTTGTTTTACTATATGTAAAGCACCACCATGTCGAAATCAATTGCCCTAAGGGGATTAATAAAGTTTTAAACTAAAACTAAAAGTTAACCTTTCTAAAATAAACCCAAAAATGTATCCTATTTGTGAGATGCTGACCCTTTATCATACCATTTGGCTTTGTCCATAGTTAATTTCTCTTTGGTCATCAATTTTTAAATCAATCTCTGATATTTTTCCAAAAATTGAACCATGTTTCTTAGAAGCAATCTTTAGACTTAATCCTACAAATGTATCGTTGTTTTTGCAGTCAAGTGTATTAGCCGTTTGCTTAATAATTGCTGAAAAAAAATTCTACTACTGAACTGGAAAAACCCTTCTCCGCCCAACTACTTTCATTGGATGTATGACCTGTTGCAGATTATTCAAACAGAGAAAATTCAATATACATTGAATGGCAAAACAGAAGATTTCTATACAGTTTGGCAACATTTTCTTATTTTGTAAATGTATTATTATTATTGTTTTTTTTATGAAACCCTGTCTTTTTTTCTTGCTTTTGAATGATAAAAACTTGTCCAAGAGTGTTATAAGAAAACAAGTTGTCTGATATCTGACATTTAACAGTAATGGCTTACTTATGGGTCATTTGTTAAGTTATTTTTTTATTAATTAATTTCTTTTTGTTGTTGTTTTGTTTGTTTGTTTTTGTTTACTTTCTTTATTTACTTATGAATATGGTTTAGAGCAGAGGTGGGCAAACTACGGCCCGGGGGCCATATGCAGCCCGCTGAACACTTTCATCTGGTCCGCAAGGGAGTTTTTAAAATGCTGCTTCTGAGTAACGGTTTGGTTTCAGAATTAGTAAATTAATGATGCAATACAAGTGAATGCCATGTGATGGCAGTTTTGCACGTGGTACAGTTAGCGCAACCAGTAGATTTGGAACACACTCATTCATTCATTTTCTTGTCGGCTTAGTCCCTTTATTAATCCGGTTTCGCCACAGTGGAATGAACCGCCAACTTATCCAACACAAGAAACGCCAACAAAGCTAAGGATCAAACCAGGGACCTTCTTGGTTAGAGCTTTTTCTTGCAATTCTGAGTGTTTGTTGCAGTTTTGACAGGGAAAGTCACTTGAGTTGTAAGAAAAATGTTTGAATTATAATTTGTTTAATATTTCTTTTTACATTTTACTTGAACATTTTAAAGAGTTGCATCTAAATTGGAATTTTGGTGCGCATTTAATGCTTTTATTAAAACTACGACTTGTTTCTGAATTAAAAGTATGCTGTGTTCTGCCACAGTGGATAGTTGACAAGACTTAAAGTATATAATAATAATCCGGGATTTAGTTATATATTTACTATGCTTTTTCCATTTCACAATAGGACTACACAGATGCATTGATCTCCAATTACTATGTAAGTGTTGTTTCTTCTTCAGTATTTAATACTTTCTTTTCAGGTTCTGTTTAATCTGTTGTTTCATTTCTCCAGCTTTGGCCTCCAGTGCAGATCGCCAATTTTTATTTCATCCCTCTCCATCACAGGTAAATTTAAACCACCCTTTTTAGCCCCAAAAAGTCAAGTGATGATTGCTAATGCTAATGCCACTGCAGCAGGGCATTAATCCAGCAGTGCTGGAGATTTAAGAGCATCACCGGGCAGAGAACAGAACAAACACTGTACAGCATTATCAAAGCATTTCAAACGAAGGAAAGAAAAGATTTTGGAATAGTTTTAATTAGCATTTGATTTGGGAATTGTGTATTTTTGTGTGTTGTTTGATGTTTATCTGGCACCTCAATTCCCACAATGGAATTAGTCTCTGTTTATATTTTATCTGTTTGTATGTATCATCTGAAAACTCTCTCAATGTTTGAGTGTGTGTCTGAGTGTGTGTTGTTTTAAAGTGCCCCCTAGTATGCTTTTTCAGAATGTAAAGGTCTACAATTTTTCAGAGACCAAAGTGCAGATTTGCAGAAATAGTTTTTTTTTTCTTCTTCCTAAAGAAAGTAGCCATTTATAAACAAATAGTCAGCAGTGTTGGGTGTAATTAGTCACAAACTAACTCATTACTGTCATTAGATTACTTTTTCTGCAAAAAAAAGGGATTACATTTTATTTTTATGCAATTTATTAGTTACTTAAATGTACTTGCCTTCAACAGTTCTTGATTATTCAATTCAGAGAATCAGATTAACAAAATATAAATACACTACCTGACAGAAGTCCTGTTGTGGATCCCAGTTGTAAGAGCCACAAATAATAACTTTTATGCAGTTTTTGAACAGTTGATCATTTGGAAAATTGGCAGATTTTTCCGATGGATCATCTGCTGAACTGCATCCCAATCATCACAAATACTTCAGAAGACCTATTGGAACCCGCATGGACTTAAGATTCTCACAGAAATCAGTCAAGTTTGGTGAAGGAAAAAATCATGGCTTGGGGTTACATTCAGTATGGGGCCGTGTGAGAAATCTGCAGAGTGGATGGCAACATCAACTGCCTGAGGTATCAAGACATTTGTGCTGCCCATTACCTTACAAACCACAGGAAAAGGCAAAATCTTCAGCAGGATAGCGCTCCTTCTCATACTTCAGCCTCTACATAAAAGTTCCTGAAAGCAAAAAAGGTCAAGGTGCTCTAGGATTGGCCAGCCCAGTCACCTGAATTGAACATTATTGAGCATGTCTGGGGTAAGATGGAGGAGGCATTTAAGATAAATCAAAAGAATCTTATGAACTCGAGGAGTCCTGCAAGAATGCTTTCTTTGCCATTCCAGATGATTATTAGATGATTATTAATAGGTTATTTGAGTCATTGCAGAGATGTATGGATGTAGTCCTCCAAGCTTATGGAAGTCATACACAGGATTAATTATTTTCCCACTGCACCATGATCGACCAAATGATCGACTTAAAGTCACTTTTATTATTTGTTGTTTATAAAACTTAGATAGACGACAAGAGTTTTGTTAGGTAGTGAATATTTTACACAATAACTCGTATTTTTAGTTAAAGTAGATTACATTTATAAAGATGATTAAGAGACAATAAACTGAGTCAGAAATGATTGTGAGTAAATGTCAGCCAAATTGATTTCTATAACATCTTTTAAGAACAAGAGTCACAAAGTGCTTTACACATATTACAGCTATAAATATACAGTAAATATACAGTTTTCTTGAAAGAGAACTTGCTCAAGACTACAATCGAGGCATTAGACATGATATCTGCGTTCTTTCACAAATAAAAAGGTGATTTGCACTGTGGTAATATACAGAAGTCAACATTTGAAGTGGATCAAAAATCTTTTTCAAAATGGTCCTAGGACAAGAATGGGTGTTGTTCAATAGTTTTAGGACAACTTTGATAAAAGGATTGACTGCTGTATGTTGATGTTTGTGTGTTTCAGGTTGGCTGTAGTTCAGATCGTGGCTGTTGTCTGGAACTCTTACCTCTCCTGGAAAGCCAACAAGATGTGAAGAGATGTCAGAGAATTTACACTACCTCACTTTTCTCTTGTTTTAGTTTTTTTACGTTGATCTTAAACAAAATAGAATAAATTAAGTTTTACACAACTGCACAAAAGCTCACAAATGGAGTTTGCACTAATCAGTTTTGGGGGTAACGCATTACATGTAACACGAGTTAAATAATAATATTACTTTTCTACAGTAAGTAACAAGTAACATAACTTAAAAAAGAAGTAATAATATTTGATTTACTTTTTTTGTTTTTGTTTCAATGGAAAATGGATTTTGCCTAAAGGTGCAGTATGTAAGTTTGACACCCAGTGGTTGAACTAGTTATTAAATTCCTATATCAAAACAAACCCAAGCGTAAGTTGCCAGATTGAGGACCAAGAAGAGCGAGTCTGACTATCGAGCCTAAAGGCTGATTTAAATCATGTTCTATATAAAAGCAATGGCACGAGATAGAAGAAATATTCTCCATATTAAAAGGAGTTTTTGTCCTAACCAACACCTCGAATTCATTATTAAAAACGGCTTCTATTTCATCCAGCTGATCAACAGAAAACTTACAATGATCACCTCAGGTACACCTCATGAGCTTTATTCAGTGTTCAATGCTAACAATGTGAGTTTGAATGGCATTTTACATGCCATTGATGGTCAAATACTTAAAGCAGCAGCCGATAGTTCACCTCAAATCTTGAAAATAAAATTTTAGAACTGTGACAAACACACATCAGTGATTAAGCATGTACATTTAATAATGTTAAAGAGGGTTATTATGTATTAATTAGATTAAACCTTACCATTTCGTGAGTACAGTGAGTGCATATTCTGTGCTTCTAAATGGCTGTATTTTAATTTCTGTCGGGTTTCGTCTGGTGCAAACAGCCAAACTGCTTATTACTGCAAATCTCGTCACGTAGCGTGTTTTGACACGGGGTTACAATATAACCTGCTCACCTAATGTTTTTGCTCGCAATATTTATACTATTTGGTAATTAATAACCTCATATGGAACACTGCTACTGTCCACTGGAGGTTACATTTCATTATGAATGAAATACCCGGTTTCTCCAGTAAGGCAACCCGGGCTGCTGAAATGTAATTGGTTAAACTGGCATTCGACGGGTTAAAAATACCAAAACAAAGACACATTGTCAAAGCAGAATATCTGACTTCAGCATTGTTTTTCAGATAAACAAGAATGTTGACTTAGCATGTTTCTTAAATATCTGCAAACATATTATGGTATTTTTATGCTGTAGAAGAGTCAGAAACTTACACACGGCACCTTTAAGACCAATAGTACAAAAACACATTGCTTTAAACTTTCAATAATGTTCATACGGCATGTAGAGCTGAGTTCACAAATAACATTATCCTAAAAAAAAATTTTTTTCATGTCTTTTAAAAGGTAAATGTAGGTGTTGGTAATACAGTGTGTTGTTAATTGCTGAGCTCCACTATTAAAAAAGAAAAAATCAAGTTCCTAAAAAAGATTAAGGGTGCTTTCACACCTGTGAATCGATTCAGTTGTTCCGAAACAGAGATTACAATTGTTACATTGTTGCTCTTTGCTGTTGGAGCGGTTCGCTTTCACACTGCAAAGTTTCTAATCGGACCAAAAGAGCTAAAACAAGTCACGTGTGAGTAAACTCTCCTCACATTGGTCAGAGTGTCAGGGTTTATTTTGCAGCGTCCCGCTCAGCTGTCAGGAGAGGTGGTGGTTTGGTGGTGATTGACAGGGTGCGTGCGCGATGTGTCTGAGGAGAGATGCGGAGGGGAGGGGTGAGAAGGGTGCGCGACGATGCCTATTTGAGGACCTGTAGGGAGACGCGAGATTACCGGGAGATCATCACTCGTTTGCGGGCATCCGGAGACTCGCGAAACTTCCCACCCCAATCATAATTCTCTCTTCATATAGCCGTATATGCCTATTACATATCCATAAAACACAGTGATACAACCGCGCTCGGATCGGATCGCTTTCTCACTACAATCGAACCGCTCCAGGGTTCGTTTCAATCGAGCCGAGACCACCTCATTCAAGCGATCTCGGAGCGATTACTTTGGCGCGGAACAGAGCGCGATTACCCTGTTCACATATGCCAATCGAACCGCGCTAACTGGGCAAACGAGATACGTTCCGAAACAAAAGTGTAGGTGTGAAAGCACCCTAAGCCTCAGGAAGTTAATAAAAAGTAACACAAAAGTAACAACACATTACTTACCATAAAAGTAATCAAGTAACATAACTAGTTACATTTCTGTGCAGTTACTCAATATTGTAATCCATTACTTTCTAAAGTAACTTTCACCAACACTGGCCCTAATCATGTCAACACTGACAATAATGTGATTCAGGCTTTTATTAAGCTATTAATGCTATTGTATTTATAGTTTCAGTAAAGAATGTGTATTTGAATTATGCGTATCACTTTACTATAAGGTTTCGTTAGTTAATGAATTTAGTAACATGAACAACACTTGCACAGAATGTTTTAATCATACAGTAGTTTAACATTTACTAATACATTACTAAAATACAAAACTCTCACTTGGGGGTGGTGCAGTGGGTAGGGCTGTCACCTCACCGCAAGAAGGTTGCTGGTTTAAGCCTCAGCTGGGTCAGTTGGCATTTCTGTGTTAAGTTTGCATGTTTTCCCCGTGTTTGTGTGGGTTTCCTTCGGGTGCTCCGGTTTCCCCCACAAGTCTAAAGACATGCACTATTGGTGAATTGGGTAAGCTTAATTGGCCGTAGTGTATGTATGTAAATGAGAGTTTATGGGTGTTTCCCAGTAATGGGTTGAAGCTGAAAGGGCATCCGCTGTGTAAAACATGCTGGATAAGTTGGTGGTTTATTGCGCTGTAGCAACCCCTGATTAATAAAGGGACTAAGCCGTAAAAAAAAAAATGAATGAATGAACTCATGCTTGTTAACATTATTTAATGCACTGAGTAAGAATGAACTAACAATGAACGACTATATTTTCAATAACTAATGTTATCAAACATGAATAAATACTGTAATAAATGTCTTGTTTATTGTCTGTTAATGATAGGGATTACATTAACTAACATATTGTAAAGTGTTACCAGTTTATGTTTATTCTATCTGTGTTTTGATGGTAAATGTTAGTCTTTTTGTGGTCACCTGAAGTTACAGACATTAAGGGCATTCTAAAACGTTATATAATACATCTTTTGGCCAGAATGTCATTCATAAACACGTTTAAGACCCTGAATCTGAGACTTTTTATCTGAGTAAAAAGCATGACATATAAAGGGAATATTCATTCATTTTCCTTCAGCTTAGTCTCTATTTCAGGGGTCGCCACAGCGGAATGAACCACCAACTATTCCAGCATATGTTTAATGCAGCGGATGCCCATCCAGCTGCAACCCAGTGCTAGGAAACACCCATACACACACACTCATTCACTAAGGTCTATTTAGTTTATTTAATTCACCTATAGCACGTCTTTGGACTGTGGGGCAAACCGGAGGACACCCATGCAAACATGGGGAGAACATGCAAACTCCAAACAGAAATGCCAACTGACGCAGCTTAGACTCGAACCAGCGACCTTGCTGTGAGGCGACAGTGCCAACCACTGAGCCATTGTGCCACCCTATTAAAGGGATAGTTCACACAAACATTTTAATTCTGTCATCATTTACTCACCCTCAAGGGAGGACTTAACCAATAAGCGAGGTAAGCAGCCGCGTAGGGCCCTGGAGAATTAGGGGTTCTGACCAATGTCAAGAAGCCTATATTAATCATACATTTTCTATCGTATATTCATTTTCTTATCGGCTTAGTCCCTTTATTATTTAGGGGTTGCCACAGCGGAATAAACCACCAACTTGTCCAGCATATGTTTTACACAGCGGACCTATTTCTGGGAAACATCCATACACACTCATTCACACACACATACACTAATAACATTCTGGCTTACCCAATTCACCTATAAAGCATGTCTCTGGACTTGTGGGGGAAACCGGAACACCCAGAGAAAACCCATACAAACATGGGGAGAACATGCAAACTCCACACATAAACAAAAACTAACTCAGCTGGGACTTGAACCAGCGACCTTGCTGTGTGGTGACAGTGCTAACAACTGAGCCACCGTGCCACCCTATTAAAGGGATAGTTCACACAAACATTTTAATTCTGTCATCATTTACTCACCCTCAAGGGAGGACTTAACCAATAAGCGAGGTAAGCAGCCGCTTAGGGCCCAGGGGAATTAGGGGCCCTGACCAATGTCAAGAAGCCTATATTAATCATACATTTTCTATCATATATTGTAAAATCTTTCTATAACCATTAAGACTTTAACGCTATTATTTATTTTTAAAATTTTTGTTCCCATGAATACTGAAACGTTCCTTCCATACTGCACTCACAAATATTCAAATTTAATCACAAATATGGCTCCAATAGTTTTTGAATTTATTGTATTTAATTTTACATTAAGAAGATAAACGTTTCTCTTATAAAAAAAAAATTATATATATATATATATATATATATATATATATATATATATATATATATATTAACATGCAGTTTATTTAAAAAGAAAATCTAGAGAGAGAAAAAATATCTATAGAGAAAAAGAATTTATTGTATTTAATTTTACATTAAGAAGATAAACGTTTCTCTTAGAAAAAAAAAAAAAATATATATATATATATATATATATATATATATATATATATATATATATATATATATATATATATATTAACATGCAGTTTATTTAAAAAGAAACTAATCTACAGAGAGAGAAAAAATATCTATAGAGAAAAAGAGTGCTTTGAGTTTCAATGCTAGGGCCCCATACCTGGGATTGCTTAAGTCTGGCACTGCTCACCCTTCACTTATTACAAACCTATTTGAGTTCAGTTCTTTTGTTGAACACAATAGAAGATATTTTGAAGAGAGCTAAAAACAGGTAACCATTGTCTTCCACAGTATTTGTTTTTCCATTTCTGTAAGCCAATGGTAACCGACTTTCAGCTTCGAAATCTCTCTTTTGGGGTTCAACAGAAGAAAGACACAAAGATTTGAAACCACTTACAGGGTTTAACTCTAAGGATTTTTTCTACTGGTCCGATAGGGTCAATGGTTCAGATTTTTTACTTGCCCTGCCAACATTTTCACTGGCCCCATCAAAAAAAAAAAAAAAAAGACAAGTTAATAGTTATTTTTTTTTAGGGACATATTTTAAATAATGTGTCAAAAAGAAAGTCTGTGAATCTAGAATTTCAGTATTTAAAAACATTTAATAAATGTATAATGGGCAAAATTTAGTGTTACGCAAACAAAAAGTGCAGTATGGAAAATGCACAGGTATTTTATTGCAGCTCGAAATTATTTAACAAAAGGTGGCTGACTAGCAACTTGCAAAAGTTCAAATAAATAAAAATATATATAAGTTGCTTCATTTTTTTTCGTTGTGTTCTCATGTAAAAGTCTGCTTCCAAGACATTATAAACAGACATTTTATTTTAGCCTCATAATTTGATGTTGCCGCCATGTTGCTGTCTCTTCGCTGTACTTGTTGTTACCAGGTTATGGGAAAAAATAGCATGCTCAAAATATCAAATCTGAAAAAAAGGATCTGAAAAGCAATACGACATCACAGAGAAGATAGCATTTTAAGACTTAAAGCACATGCTGAAATCACACATAATAGACATATAGTCACAGACAAATTAAACTTTACTGACATGGCGGCACTGTCCCAATCGGGCCAGTAATAATCCTGTCCACTGTCCCAAGCATCTCTCACACTGGCCCCGAGCCATAGAGCAGTCCTTATTGTTTAGCCCTGACTTGAGTAAATAGAGTAAATTTTCATTTTTGGATGAACTATCCCTTAGTAGATTTATCAGATTTGTTCACCATCTACAGTTGAAGTCAGAATTATTAGCCCCCCTATACAGCTTAAAGTGACATTTAAAGGCTTAACTATGTTAATTAGGTTAACTATGCAGGTGAGGGTAATTAGGCAAGTTATTGTATAAAGATGGTTTGTTCTGTAGACTATTGAAAAATATATAGCTTAAAGGGGCTAACAATTTTGACCTTAAAATTATGTTTAAAAAAAATTTAAAAAATGCTTTTATACTAGTCGAAATAAAACAAATTGGACTTTTTCCAGAAGAAAAAATATTATCAGACATACTGTGAACATTTCCTTGCTCTTTTAAACATCACTCAGGAAATATTTAATAAGGGGGTAAAAATTAAGGGGTCTAATAATTCTGACTTGAATTAGAATCCATTAATAGGTCATCTTTGCACAGTTATGGACTCATATTTCAAAGGCTTCAGCTCACAATGAAAAACCTGGCCTGAATTGACTGTTTTTCTAGCACAATATTGAACTATCAGAGGTTGCTCTGTGCCAATAGGACGTTCCTCAGCTTGACTACAATTCACAGCTTCAACAGCTTTTGAGTGGACCAGTATGTGATAAACTAGTGGATCTGCTAACCATCATCCCTTTAAAAACATCAAATCACACCTACTACTGTAAAGACTTCTAGTGGGTTTTTAAACGGTTGCTGTTGATCAGGAAAGGTAAAGAAGTGTTTAGGAGTTTTCTTTGGACAGTGTGTCCAGCTTATATAAATATATCTCAGTGTTCAGCTAATGCTTCGTCACTCTGAGGAACTGACGGCGAGCCAGAAACAATACTCAACAATGACTAAACCTCTGCATCTGCCCGCCGAACACATTTCTCTCAGACACAGCATGGAGTTTACAGTCAGAAAGTATTGTAATTCATGACACAGTATTGTTAATCTTGGTTATTGTTTGCAAAGTTGCTTGTTTTACAAAGTTCTCAAATATCCTTGTACAACTGTGATGACTTTGACTGCAGACAGATCGTTGATAGCAGATGAGCTGCTAAAACTCTAACGTTATACATTAAATAATAGATTTTTATTGTGTATCTTGGATGGGGGGTGGGGGATATAAATCTCTTAGAAATTGTTCAACTAATTAGAAAGAAACAGCAGGAAACATTTAATGAGATGTGAAGTTTTGAAGAAATTTGTACTAAATTAAATAATTAAAAACACACCAGTGAAGTTTTACTTTTCAGTTGTAAAATTTAGGAAATTGGTACTCCATGGAAATGGTATAAAACACTGGGATGCAGTTTTATGCAGAAATGCCCAGCATATACATTTGAAGTCAGAATTATTAGCCCATTTATTTTTTTTCCCCAATTTCTGTTTAACGGATAGATTTTTTTCAACACATTTCTAAACATAATAGTTTTAATAACTCATCTCTAATAACTGATCTATTTTATATTTGCCATGATGACAGTAATAAATATTTGAGAAGATATTTTTCAAGACACTTCTATACAGCTTATAGTGACATTTAAAGGCTTACCTAGGTTTATTAGGTTAACTATGCAGGTTAGGGTAATTTGGCAAGTTATTGTATAATGATGGATTGTTCTGTAGACTGGGGAAAAATATAGCTTAAAATTATTTTGTTTTGACTTTAAAAAATTAAAAACTGCTTTTATTCTAGCCAAAATAAAACAAATAAGACTTTCTCTAGAAGAAAAAAAATATTAACAGACATACTGTGAAAATTTCCTTGCTCTGTTAAACATTATTTGGGAAATATAAAAAAAAAAGAAAATACATACATACATACATACAGTTGAAGTCAGAATTATTAGCCCCCTTCAAATTTCTTTCTTCTTTTTTTAATATTTCCCAAATTATGTTTAACAGAGCAAGGAAATTTTCACAGTATGTCTGATAATATTTATTCTTCTGAAAGAAATCTGATTTGTTTTATTTTGGCTAGAATAAAAGCAGTTTTTAATTTTTTAAACACCATTTTAGGGACAAAATTATTAGCCTCTTTAAGCTATATTTTTTCTCGATAGTTTACAAAACAAACCATTGTTATACAATAACTTGCCTAATTACCCTAACCTGCCTCGTTAACCAAATTACCTTAGTTAAGCCATTAAGTGTCACTTTAAGCTGCATAGAAGTGTCTTGAAAAATATCTAGTAAAATATTATTTACAGTCATTATGGCAAAGATAAAATAAATCAGTTATTAGAGGTGAGTTATTAAAAATATTATGCTTAGAAATGTGCTAAAAAAAAAACCTTCTCTCCATTAAACAGAAATTAGGGAAAAATAAACAAGCGGTCTAATAATTCAGGGGGGCTAATAATTCTGACTTCAACTGTATATACACGCTGTGAAAATGCTGTGTTCCACACAATCGATTTGTGTTGAGAATAAATGAAGGAATAAAGTTACCTTGTTAGTTTTCACAAAGATAATTGGATTGAAGATAAAACAATTAAGTTGACCCCCCACATTAGTTTGAACAAGTCACAGACATAATTGTTTCGAGTTTTATAAGAATAGAGAGAGAGTGAGAGAGAGAGAGAGAGAGATAGAGAGTAGCACAACACTTTTTATAAAAGGAAAACCAGTTGGTCAGAAAAACTAGATTTTATCATTTGTTGTAAATGAAAATCATTTAAACTACCACATATTGATATCTTAACTCTTTGGTTGGTACACTATCTAAATAATTATTATAAACAAAGTCACTATTACAACATGTTTTTTTTAAATGTGAAAATGTCCTCAGAAGTTTACAGAAGAAAACAGAATGTTTTTTTTTTACTCTAACGCAATCATAAATCCAGCGAAAATGATCGCCAAGTGATCTCTGAATAGCATGTCTGCAGAGAGGTCTGGCTGCAGTTTCAGCACCTTGGACAGAGTCTGCGTCTCCCGCGTCCCCGTCGCGCGCTTCTGCTCCTCTTTAATGAGCAGCCAAGCAGAAACTTATCACGACACCAGATCAGCTCCTTAGCGCACTTTCGCCAGGTGCACTTCAAAAACAACAAGTGCACTAACAGGTGAAAGAATGTCAAATCAACGTCTATTTCCTACAACTTTGCATCCTTCAGAGTTGATGACTTTGCAAAAGCCTCGAGATGGTATTAAGGGTGTGAAAACTCTGGGAAACGTCAGAGCTCGTCTCTCGGACCTCCAGCAGTTTGCTCTCCTCCACTCTTCTTTTGACTTGAGAATTGCCTCATTTACGGGCGGTTTATGCAGCGGGCTGACGTCAGAGGAGCGCGGTGTGATGTATAAAACCATTGGGCTCCAGGAGCTCCATCAGTCTGTCCGCAAACACGCTTCCTCACCGCTACTTTTCAAGCAACAGAAGACGATCGAGTAAGTTTCCTTATGACTTGTTTTAATTTATTGTTTCAAATTCAGTCTTGTACCTTATGAATTACAAAACCGTAGCCTAATTCGTTGACTTTAGTCAGGAGAAAATGTGACGTCTGATTTCTTGGAGAATCAGTTTGTTGTTAAAAGAAACAATTTAACTCTAATTAAATCATTGTGTATCTAAATGTAAAAACATCTTGATATTTAAAGCGTGGACCAGTGATTCGTGTAATTTCATTTCAGCAATTAATTTTAGGTGACATATAGGCTAATATAGCCTATATTTGCTTTATAAACGAGCCAGATTGTTTTAAACCCTATTTTGCATTACTTAAAAGTCCCAGTTTTTAAATATTGTTTTAGGAATTTGTGTATTAACAATGTTTACTAAAGTATATACAATATCATATAGCTACTAATATCAATTTTGTTGTTACTTGTAATAACAGTTTTTTATTGACTAAGTAAACACAATCAAAACATTGGATATACAGGCCTAACTGGTCCCCTGATCCTAATATGTCAGCTATTTTTATATAATTTTTATTTCTTTACTCGATTTACCAAAAAAAGTAATTTTATTATCTTACTCTTGTCATTTTTTAGAACTTACAGAATTATAAAATAAGCTAACTTGTTTAAAAAAACATTAAATTATTTATTATTCGATAAGTAAAGCCTATACACGCATGATGTTATTTAATGTTCTCATGCAGTCTTCAAATTTGTAACTATAATAGTATGGATTTGTTTGTATGTATGTACTTGGATAATCTCAATTTTATGAGCATGCTTACACATAGTACATTAAATGTAAACTTTCTATTTAAACTCTTGAATTAAAATACAAAAAAAACCAGCTCAAAATAACTTTAGTCTAAAATGCTGTAACCAAGTTGCATGTTACAGATTTATTACATGACGCTTATACACCGTCTTCTTCAGTGGCAGCTAAGCACTAAACTTTCTCTTTGGAGCGCGCGCTTCAGGAGTAACACAGCTGTGCGTTTCCCCTCAGGAAGTGCGCGACTGTGTCCAGCATGAAGCCCGTCCCATTGGTCCTGCTCATCACTTCAGTCTTACTGAGCCACATCCCGCTGAGCTTCTGCCGACCCCGCGATCTCAATAGTCTCCACAACCAGCTCGACGACCTGCTGCTCGGCCGTCCAGGAGGAGGAGGAGGAGACGCTATGTCCGTCCTGATGGGAGAGAAGCTCCTGCAGTATTTACAGCGGAGCGCGCAGAGAGCGGGAGGAGCTCTTCACCTTCCCGCTCCTCAGCAGGACAACAGCTTGGAGGAGCTCTCGGAGTTTTCCAAACGGAACGACGACCCTCCGATCTCCATCGACCTCACCTTCCACCTGCTCAGAAACATGATCGAAATGGCGCGGATCGAGAACCAAAGGGAACAGGCGGAACTGAACCGCAAATACCTCGACGAGGTTGGGAAATAGCTGAAACTCCACGTTCAATCGGCGAGTTAAGAACAAGCTCAATGCACTCTTTTCCACATCCCTAAACTGTCGCTAACGCATCCGACATTCACACTCTTAAAAATAAAGGCTGTTCAGTGGTTCTTTGCAGCACCTTTGGTTCAGCAAAGACCATTCACTCTTAAAAATAAAGAGGTTTTCACAGCGAGGCCGTAGAAGTACATTTTTTTGTTCCACAAAGAACCTTTAAGTGAAAAGTTCTTCAAAGATTTTTTTTAAATTGGGAAGAACATTTTCAAAAAGAACCTGGAGGCTAAAGGTTCTTCATGGAACACTGACACCAGTAAAGAACCTTTATTTTTAAGAGTGCTGTCTCTGACTCTGAAGATCCTTCAGATTAAGCCGTTGGTCATTTAAAGCACCCAGACACTTCTTTAGAAAGGTTCACCTGTTGCATCGGGTTTTTCTGAACCTTTATTTTTAAGAGTGGCATCAGAAGAGCTTTCTGGTGACCTGCTGCTGTTTCCATCACCTCTAGACTGGAACCGGAAACCACAAGAAAACAGCTTCAGGGACGCGCAGGACCTGGGGTCAATGAGGGGGTTTATAATGTAACCTGTCAATCTACAATTGATCTAATTCATGTTATGAACGCAAGAAGTATTTTTAATCCTTTACCAATCCTATTACACTCTTAAAAATAAAGGTGCCAGAAAGAACCAAACAAGGTGTTTCACCATGATTCCTTAAAAGAAAATGCTTGGTTTCGAGAGGAACCTTTCAGCTATTCTCAGTGCAAAAAATATTTGATCAATCTAAAGAATCTTTTTTCCACTATAAAGAACCTTGCCAGGTGTTGACGATTCTCCATTGAACTGTTGATGCAAAAAGAAACTTTATTTTTAAGAGTGTATTCCTCATTATTACTGAATAATGATCCATATCTAAAAGCATTTTTCTGACTGAAGTTCAAGAAGGCCACTGTAATGTTTAGTTTGGCTGGCTCGGTTGCGCCTCTCGCTTTGCCAACAGGATTGTTCACATGAAATGAAACAGTCAACTTTTACCACACGCATTCTGCCAGACGCTCACTGTATACCAAGTGCTGAAGTATGTTCTCCTCATGGTGGGAAACGATGATCTGTAGCACTTACCTACGTTTTGTGACAATGTTGGACAATATTGCAAAGTGCTTGAGATATACTGTACATTGTATATTGCTTATCATTATGTAAATTACATATTATATTGCACCTAAATGCATAAACATGACTTTGTATTTTGAACATGATTCTGCAGAAATAAATGAGACTATATGCCTTTTACAAGTAACTGCAAACATGTAGAGCTCACTATCGTCATTGAAAAGGTTAATACAGGAACCTGACATCACTGACATTTGCACACGCAGTAACATTATGATAACCATAACACACAAGTGAGAATGAAGATATACATACACACACTTTGAATGGGTTAGGGTCAAAGCATTTTTTCATCATCATTTTTTCTATACGTTACAATCAAATTAAATAATTTAAACTACTACAACCGATATATTTTAGTTTAATGTAATGTGTGTGTGTGTGTGTGTGTGTGTGTATATTATATATATATATATATATATATATATATATATATATATATATATATATATATATATATATATATATATATATATATATATATATATAAAGAGTTCAGATGAAAAAACCTCTGTGACGTCTGAAACTTCTATCAAGAATGAGCATTATTCTTAGCCTCGTTTGATTATGTTGAGATATTTCACTCTAAAGACCAGGAAAAGAACTTATTCTTTGCCATAAAAGTGATTTATTACTGAACATACACACAGGATCCTGATTTTAAAAAATACAAATTTTAGAGGTTTTTAAGGTTTTTGAATCTAAACTCTTCTCACACACACACACACACATACATATATATATATATATACATATATATATATATATATATATATATATATATATATATATATATATATATATATATATATATATATATATATAAATGTAGTTGAAATCAGAATTATTAGCAACCCTAAATTATTCGTCCCCGTTTATTTTTCAGCTTGAGTGACATTTAAAGGCTTAACTAGGTTAATTAGGTTAACTAGGCAGGTTAGGGTAATTAGACAAGCTATTGTATAACAATGGTTTGTTCTGTAGACAGTCAAAAAAAAAAAAGCTTATAGGGGCTAATAATTTTGACCTTAAAATGGTGTTTAAAAAAATTAAAAACTGGCTTTATTCTATCCAAATACAACAAATATGACTTTAACCAGAAGAAAAAACATTATCAGACATACTCTGAACATTGAACATTTCATTGCTCAGTTAATTTGTGAAACATTTAAAAAAGAAGAAAAACTTCAAAGGGGGGTTAATAATTCTGACTTCCACTGTGTGTGTGTGTGTGTGTGTGTGTATATATATACACACACACATACATATACATACACACACACATACATACATACATACATACATATATACATACATACATACATACATACATACATACATATATATATATATATATATATTTATATATATATATATATATATATATATATATATATATATATATATATATATATATATATATATATATATATATATATGCGATGTGGCTGTATATCTGCACTAAAGGAAGGTGTGCTTAGTGCTTAGGCGTGCTTCTGATGTCAGAAGAGCAGAAACTGTTGCTCATTCACCAACGTCACTTTAGAGCTAGTGTTTGAATGATTCTCTAGCATAATGTCTAAAGTGATGACAAAACAGCTGATTTTGCTTACATTTTAAGATTATAAGGCTGAACGGCATGAAAAGCCATCAGTCTGCAGAGATTTCGCAGTTTTTCTGTTGAAAATCACAATATTACTAAAGCCTGTTTCACAACGCAAACGTGAGCAGAGCGTGAGCAGCGTGTGAGCAGCGCTTGAGCAGCGCGTGTTTTTTTGGCATCCAACAGATTAGAGCTTTTACACCAAACGCAGAAGCAGCGTGAGGTGTGAGCATCGCTGAAGCAGCAGTGCCGTGATAGTTTACGCTTACGTGATAGACCCAGGCACTGGGTCTATTTTTGCCACGCTCACGCTCAAAGTTACAGTGCATTGATAATGATCAAAAACACATTGAATAACAGTTTAAAAAGTAGTAATTTTACCCAATAAATGCAAAGATAAGACCCACTGATTTTCATGTATTCAATCAAATTAACTTAAACTATTAAAAACGGCAACAAGTATTTATTTGGCCCGAACTACAAAACCACATTTAAAACAATTTTAGTATCAGTTTTGCTTAAGGTGCACACTAGTTTGATCATGTATGAATATCATCCTGACAATCAAAAACAAAATGCCATGATATCACAGGCTTGTGATTGTCTTCTAACCGAGTGCACCTGAAAAGACATGAACGACACTCCTTAGAGCGTGAGAAGCAAACATTTCTTTAGGATCTATATAATTTGTAAAATAAAGACTTGCAGGTTAAGGAAACAGCATAGGAAGTTGCTGTGAGCCTTGGTGCAGAAAAAAAGTATATTTATAGATAGATGGGTAACTAGCCAGAATAGAGAGATAGATTGATCTGTGCAGTAGCTGCCGATGAGCTGTGCGCTGCAGTCATACACAGTCTGTGTAAAAGATAGACGCCTGCGCGCTGCTTCTTTTCTCCATACGCGATGCGCATGCACTGCTCACACTCTGCTTGTTCTTGCGGTGTGATGTGTATGGTATAAATACAGTATTAGAACATACAAAAGAGAGAGATCGACTTAGAAAGTCATTCACCTGTTTAATAATATTTATCAGCTGTAGTTTGAAATGACGCTGTTTTTCTCTAAGGGCTTATTATGTTGTCTCTGTCGCCATCTTGTGGATGAACATTGTCAACCCTCGTTGCTCAAAGACAGGCTAATGGTCGCTGTCTCTCAGAAATGATAATTATTTTAAAATAAGCACTATGCTTATAAATAAACTGCATATTTGCAATCAAAACAACTACATTCCCGGCTAAAAAGCCTCAAAAGTACATTATGTTGCCCAACAGCAGCCATAATTGTCAAACTATAGAGTGTCCTCTGGTTGTCGTTGCATGTGGGCACAGTAATACACAAGGGTGAAGAGGCTGGACAAGTGCAGTTACTGGCAGAATATTAGCCACAAAACTGAACTGTTATGTGTGTGTGTGTGTGTGTGTGTGTGTGTGTGTGTGTGTGTGTGTGTGTGTGTGTGTGTGTGTGTGTGTGTGTGTGTGTGTGTTTATATAAACAAACCATTACAGTAGACACTTGTGTTTATTGTGCTATACAATACAAAATCTTTTTGAGACCTCACATATTTATCCCACATAAACGTTTTCTGGGTTCATTTATGATTTTAAGTGCTACCAACTGCAATAATAGGATCAAAAGTCTAAAAATGGCATCATAAACACCCAAAATATGGAAGCTATGAAGTAAAAGTGTGATTCCTCTTACTGAACTCAGAGTCTTAGGACCACAAAACAGGCAGATGAAAGAAGCTCTCGCCGTGCTGAAAGGATTACCCAAAACCTCCTCCTTCCACTCTCTCTTATCCTGGAAATATCCTGGAAATGACAAATAAAACATACGAGTTAATCTTCCACTTACACCGAGTCTATTTTGGTCATAAATGGGACAAGTGGGAGAGGACAGAGTGTGCTTTGCATTGGCAAGAATATATGTTGACTGAACACTCATTGTTTTAAGGAAGTGTCATCCTGCAAAACTGCTTCTTACGTAAACTCCTTTTTAAAGCATTTTATGCATAAAAAATAACTCTCAATGATATATTCAGCTCAAATAACGGTTAAACAAGTCATATCCCATCCTGCAGATAGGTTCCTGCTTCTGGCACTCCAAAAAAATCTTCTTATTCTAGCTTTAAATTACGCGAAGGCCGATACGTCAGCTCATGACGCACTGCATCCTCAAAATAAGATCCATCCTCATTCCGCATGGACGTTCTCTCCATGTGTGGAGCCGTTCTGCACACATCCAGACTCTCTTTCCCCTATGAATTGATCAGTGTGTTGACTGCAGGAGTGACAAGGTCAGCGTCGGTGAGCACACACACACAGCCATATATCTCCACTGCCATTTCTCCTGGCGGGCTGCGCAGAGAGCAAGCGGTTATTAAGTAATGGGTGCAAGCAGCAGGTGGGGGCGGACGGACCGTCGGAAGGATTGGAAGCGGCTGCCACTGCGATTTAGCCTGCTTCTCAACTCACCGCTGTTACTCCATGGACAAACAGTCCTATTAGATCAGCTTAGAGACAGAGAGAAAACTCAGCGCTGGCCTATTTATCGGAGGTTTTTGACCTTTAAATTAAAGTGAGAGGTTATTTTTAGAAAGTGAGTGTAGGTGGGGATGCCCATGCAGGACAGGATACCCAACTCTCAAACAACAGAACATGCCTTTTGAGAAATTAATGCTTAGGAATAAGTTTTACAGCTTAGTTTGTAGGTCTTGGTAAAACTTCAAGAATGATATCTAATGTTTACAGACTTTTACATTGAAGCCATAGAATACACAAATTAAAACTAAAACAACTGGAACAAAATATTCCAAGTTACCTCAAATACATTAGACATTCTGTTTGAACCAGATCTTATATTATTATATCTGGAGTTTCCGAAGAATGTTTGAGACGGGTGTTTGCGGATACAACAACAGTTTGTTTCATATGGGTTGATCTCTGCCAAAAACATTTCCTTTTGTTTTGGAAGGAAAAAAAAAAAGTTTCAACTGTTTATTTTAAATGGTGTGACTGAGTTAATGTAAACATCTGGAAAAACTCAGGTAGACACGATTGTTTTATTTGAAAAAATGTGGTCCCCTATAGTTCCTTTCCACAAACTTGTGATTCATCTAATTAGTGTGCCTTTAGTACCTACTTTTACCATAGGATAGCACTGGTAGGTGGTTGTTGGGAAAAGTGTTTAATTTTTTTTATTATTATTATTTTTATGATTTTATGGTTATTTTTTCATTTTTTTAAAGTTTAATTAATAAAATGTACGTTTTATGTTTGTATTTTTTTTAAAGTTTATTTACAAGTGACTGTCTGCTAAAATTTCTAATGATAAAATATTTAAACCATAAAAACAGAAACAAGAAAATACTTGTAAAAATATAATAAAATATATATAGTGATAGAAAAGATGACCTTTTCTTTTTCCATTTTCATTATCATATAAATATATACAGATGCTAATATTTTTTCCAAAAATTCATATAATAAAAATAAAAACAATGAACATTGACACGTATTTTTATTTATTTTTTGTATAAAAAAATGTGCCATGTTTTCAGAAGTCTTTATATTATTTTTTTATACAACACAATACCAAATGTTTAGCTTTGAGAGTTAAGAAATTTAAGAAAGAGTTACAAAACTTTTGTTATTCTGACCCTGTGTCATTTAAAAAGCTCCAAATGATGGTTATGCAAAGTTATCAGCCCTTATAAGAAAAAAAAAAATATTTTAATATTTTACTCAAACCCATACCCATACACTAATTCCAAAGAAACTGAATTGTCAAGGGTTCACTTTTTTCATAGATGTTTATAAATAGTGACTGGGGCTTAACATTTGCACAATAAACATATACTGTAGTTCATAACTTTTAACATATATTTTAATAATATATAAAAAATAAACATTGTTTTAGCGAAAGCTCGAAAAAAAATTGAGTAAGATTAAAAACAAAATTTCAACAATCAGTATTGACAAGCAAATACATATTGTCAAAATTAAGAGCTGCAGCAGAGAGTAAGATTTTCAGTGATTGATAACTTAATTTTGGAACTTTTTTCATAATATTCCCTTAAATATTGCAGTAAGGTTGTATGAAGTACATTTACAGTTTGTCATTTTTGGAGCTCAAATATCCTTGGTGGCTATTCACTTTTATTGTAAGAATTTAAATTCGATAATTGCTTTATAGGCATCAATGGTTCTATGAAGAACCTTAAATATCCATGTAATATAACTTTTTTCCCAAAAGGCTCTTGATTTATATTTCACTGCAGACAATATGAACACAAAATATTTAATGTTTTGTCTGGTCAACCTTATTTCATTTGTAAATATACATTATTTTCTTGCCATTTAGACTGCAACACATTACAAATAAAGTAGGAACAGGAGCAGTTTAGGGTTAGTAATCAGGTAAATTGGTTAAATAACAATGTACATTTTGAAGCACAATATGCTACTTTCGTTTCCAGGGACTCCCATGCATATTTCAACAAGACAATGCAAAAACACATTCTGCACACATTATAAAGTCCTGGCTGCGGAGGAAGAGGATACAGGTACTTGACTGGCCTGCCTGCAGTCTTGACCTGTCTCCAATACAGAAGAATCTGTGAACGAAGACCCTGTACTGTTGCCCACCTTAAGACTTTAATGTAGGCAAAATGAGACAAAATTACACCTGCAACACTTCATCACTTGGTGTCTTCAGTCCCTAAACGTCTATTAAATGTTGTGAAAAGGAATAAAATGAAATAATGTTTGCAATGAAATACAAGTAAAAGTACAAACCACTTCTTTCTTTTTTTTATTTGCGTTTACCATACTGTCAATACAACATACTTTTTTTGATTTGGGGTTGTTGAACAAATGAACTTTAACTAGCAACTGATAAACCTGTAAAGACAGTTCTGTTGTGAACTGTGAGGCTGCTATTTGATTGTATGCTTTTGTGAATCACTTAAGCTTTTGTTAATTTAATTTATTTAAAAATAGAACATTGCGTACAAATAAATCACTAATTATAGGGGACCTATTATGCCCCATTTTCCAAGATGTAAAATAAGTCTCTGATGGCCCTAGAGTGTGTCTATAAAGTTTCAGCTCAAAACAGCCCTTCAAACTATTTATTGTAACTCTATGAAACTTTGAAGAGGATACAGGTACTTGACTGGCCTGCCTGCAGTCCTGACCCATCTCCTATAGAGAATCTGTGAACGAAGACCCCATACTGTTGCCCACCTTAAGCCCTTTTCAAGCTTTGATCCTAATTGTGGCATTTTGGTGATTGTTGCTTAAAATTCAAATGAGATTGTGCTTCCAGCCCTCTTTTTTAAAAGGGGTGGAGCTACAACACCTATACTTTAGCATAGCAGCAGATTCAAAAACAGGATTAAACTTATCTCAGTGAAAAACTGAAAATGTGAAAAGAAGTGGCTCAGAAGGTGGCAGTCTATGGAGACTACAGTTTTTATTTGTGCATCTAAAACTCCAGATTAATAATCCACTTTGTCACTGACCTTGTCTTCATCAAAACTCAAATGGCGGTCGGCTGCTTCTCACTCAGGGGTATTTATGCTAATGAGGGCAAGATCATTATTAACGTGGGGGACTTTCCCCCTCTGATGACATGTAGAATGGAAGAACGTCATTGTGTTTCTGCAGATTGTTTTTATCAAGTGTGATTTTATAAAAAATAACAATTAATTCAGTTTTACCATTGGAAGCTGGCTATATTCACATTCAAACTGTGTTTACACCATAGACTGTAAAAGATATGGACGTAGTATCCGTGACGTCACCCATAGGTTTCTGAGGAACGCAAAAGATGCTACAAGTAGGCGTGGCCACCCATCAACATTTTGTTTGCGCATCATCGCACTGACCGGGAGTGACCAAATAAGGGCAAAGAGGCAACGCATGAGCGGAGCTACAGACGCCTGCTAGCATTTTACCTAGACAGTATTTTCTGTGGGAGAAACGCTTAATAATTCATTGTCTGTGACTTGTTTGTGTTCTGACCACATGTGCTTGGTTGTACACTAAATCAATAAACTGTTTAGACATTTAAAAACACTGTTGTAATACACTGAGCCACTAAGCATTGTTCTTATGACATTTTCTACAGGAGGAAACCCCAAATTACTTCCAAACACTTCAAATATAGTCTATGTTAGTAAATGCAAAGCTATTGATGAAATCCAGGCATAACAGTATTACAGTGTTTCAATTGACTGTTCTAGAGCCTACAGCTAATCAATCTGTCTGATTCTGGAGTGCATTACAGGTCTAAAGAAAATATAAATGATAAATGATCTTAAATAAAACAAATACATTTATAGAGATGGTATATAAGTATATAATTTGACCCACTTGGGAAATGGAGGCCATGTGAAGTGAGCACAATTAAGTGCACACAGCCTGCCATATCATCTGATTATTGTAAGAAATAATTCCAAAAAGCAACTCACTGTGTAAAGCCACATAAAACAAAACAAAACTACTATGTATATGCCAAGTTCAGCGGCTAATCAGCCGGAATCAGCTGAGGTGAAGTGATGGCAACCAGCGAGACCTGAATTATGCAGACTTAATATAACTCAGTGTAAATTAAATGGGTGACTTATAAAAAATTCACCTCCTCACAGTTGTCATGAAGGGTAATATTAGCTATATGAATCAAAAATTGTTCTTTGTACCAGGCTGTAAACCCCTTTTTCTGCTGTAAAGTTGGCCATTTTAACATTGGGCTTAATAGAAATTTATTCTATTGTGGAGCCAGGCCTAGAAGAATTTCGATGAATTGCAGTTTCATCTACTTCTGTATTTGCTTCACGAGATGTTGCCGCTTGGTGTATAAAAGAGATTTTTGCACAATAGGTCTCCTTTAAAGGATTTCTCTTTCATGTATCAATATGGCGATATAAATCTTCCATGAACAGTTTCTGCTTGTCTTAAATCTTTTTTAGAACTGTAACAAGAGGCAATTAAGTCATAACTAATGTTAACTGTCATTGAAAAAAGTTATCAATTTGTGGAGCTTTCTGGATTTTAAGAAGCTTTGGAAATGAAAGATATAAAACAGGAAATACATAAAGACTTATTGTTTATATCCCTCAAAATGGTCTAAACAATGATGGCCAATGAGCTCTAAAAAAGAAAGTTATACAAATGTTAAGTAACAAACTATTGACCAACCAATATTAGGGTCAACTACCATTTTACAGATGCATCTTTGAAACTAACCTTGGGTTTAAACATAAGTTAGCGCGTCCCTGATTCACCACTTTAACCAGTTGAGGTAGTCAGGCCTTCAGGAGCTTCATCACCACTGTCTTCCTCATCTTCACCTGAAAGAAACATACATTGCAATGTAATCAGACATCACAGCTGTGCTCTGTAAAAAATGCTGGGTTCCACACAACCGATTTGTGTTGGGAGAATATGAAGGAATTGAGTTAACTTATTTGTTTTTGTGTAGAATGAACATAAAACAATAAAATTGTTCCCAAAAACCCCTAAAGAATTGTTGTTTCAGCACAATTGAAATAAGTAGTTTGAACAAACAGCAAATGTCATTGTTTGAGTGTGAAGCTGTTACCTGTCCGGAAGTTGATATGTCTCAGCATGTTGGCCACATCCTCCGAGTTGATGATGAAGTGGGCCATGCTCTCGTAACCCACCTCCGTCCGCTCAATGTTGGAGGCCTTGGCTGTGTCTGTGATCCTGTCAAGGACAGAGCGGTGAAGTCGCGTCGGACAAATATAAAAGTGACGGATAGCATAAGGTCCCAGTTCCTCCATCTCCCTGCGGCTGCTGGTGACGCAGGTGCTCCAGGCTCCACACCACCTCTCCGCAGGTGGAGAAGAGTATGAAACAGAAGACACAGCTAGACAGTGTTGAGAGCGTAAGCATTTTTCTAAACGCTCATAGAGGTTTTGGGAAAAACTGTGATGAATAACTCACTGCAAGTTATGATATACCAACAAGAGTGAATGGAAGATACTAAAAGTTAAAGGGATAGTTTACCCAAAAAGGAAAATTCTGTCATCATTTACTCTCGAGTTTTGTGTTCTGTTGAACACAAAAGAAAATATTTTGAAGAATGCTGAAAACTTTTAAACGTTTACTTCCATAGTATTTGTTTTTCAACTACAGAAGTTGATGGTTACAGGTTTTCAGCTTTCTGTAAAAAATCTTCTTTTGGGTTCAGCAGAAGAAAGAATAATAGAACTTATATTAATAATAGAAAATAATAATAAAACTTGAGGGTGAGTAGCTAATGAGTACATTTTTATTTTAGGGTTACCAATGCCTTTTATGTTTTACTATTTTATAGCTTTCGAAACATACTCCCATAGACCACTTCATAGATTGTGATCCTTACTGATATGAAAGTATCCCACAGTTACTGCAGATTTGATATCCATTATGCAAATCTCTCAATCCCCCACTTCCCAAATTGGTTTAAGAGGTTCAAGAACTCACTTTGAGGTTATTTGAGCGTTGTGGCATGGTGCATTATGTTGCTGGAAAAAGCCATCACAAGATAGGGCCATGATGGTCATAAAGGGATGGACCTGGTAAGCAACAGCACTCAGGCTGTGGCATTTAAATGATTCTCTTTTGCACTAAGGGGCACAGTCAGTGCCAGAAAAATGTCCTATACACCACTGTGCCACTACAGACTGAACTGTTGATCCAAGGCATAATGGATCTTTGCTTTCTCTTAGACCAAATTCTGGGTAGACCATCCGATAAGTTCAGAACAAACTCTCATCAAACCATTCTTTTCACAATCTTCTATCTTCCAATTTAGTTGTGTCATTTAAACTATAGGCTTTGCTGTTCTCAGCTGATATTAGTGTCACCTGAGTTTTCTGCTGTAGCTCATCTGCTTCAAGGTTTGATGTGTACTGTTTTTAGAGAGGCTCTTCTGCAGACCATTGTAACAAGTGGTTACTTCAAATTCTATTAGCTCAAACCCCTTCTATTCTCATCTATAATCAATACAGCGGGGAAAATAAATATTAACACGTTACAGTTTTTTCCCATAAAACACTCTAAAGGTGCTGTTGACTTGAAATTTTCACAGAGTGTTGGCAACAACCAAAGAAATCCATATATGCGAAGAAAAAAAATCTAATTAATTTATAAATTAAGTTATTCACAATAAAAATTAAATGACGCAGGGTAAAAGTATTGAACACATGAAGAAATGGAGGAGTAGAAAGGCAGTGAAGGTTCAGACAGCAGCTGAAATCTCTCAGTAGTTCTTCAGCAACCCTCTGCCCTTCATCATTGTAGCCTTCATCAAAAAAGCCTCTTACATAAAGTATTAAATGCGTTTTAGTAGTTCAGTACTTTCTCCTTGCGTTATTTCATTGTTATTACACATAACTAATGTTTTAGTTTTACATTTTTTTATGTTTGTATTGTTTTGGTTTTTACCAAAATCTAATAGCTCCTTTAGAAATATTAGTTCCCAGAAAAAACAACATGTTCAATATTTATTTCCCCTACTGTATCTACTGCTCACTGTATTCACTTCAATCACCTTTCTTCCCTATTCAGCTGCTCGTTTAAAACTCAGCAAATTACCTTGACTATGTCCACATGCCCAAATTCACTTACTGTAGTTGCTACCATGGGATTGGCTGATTAAATATTTATGTCAGTGTCTTTAGAGGGTTAGCTCACCCATAAATTAAAATTCTGTTTTTATTTACACCTTCGTCATTCCAACCTATGTTCATCTTCAGAACACAAATACAATATTTAAATAAAAGTCTAGAGCTCTCTGACCCTCCATAGAGAGCAACAGTCCAAAGTCATTCAAAAGAAAAGGAACCAAAAACTGTTAAAACATTCCATGTGGCCACAAAATACCAATTTCAAACTCCAAAGCTACGATTACACTTTTGGGCACCAAAAAAACTCTGTAAAATTACTTTAACAAATGTCTTCTCTTTCACTTTATATCAGTATCAGTTGTTTACTGTATGCAATAAAGGCAATGTAACGCGAACTACTAAAGTCACATGGATTGTTTTAAGAATGTTTTTGATTCCTTTTCTGTACTAAGAACGTCTCAGGTCTGATGCTGTATATGGAGGATGGTGAGCTCTCTGATTTCATCTAAAATATCTTCATTTGTGTTCCAAAGATGAACAAAGGTCTTGGGTGAGTTGAACCAATGTTTCTCAACCACGTTTCAGGACCACCAGCTCTGCACTTTTTTATGTCTCCCTAATCAAACACACCAGATTCAGATCATCAGCTCATTAGCAGAGACTGAAAGACCTGTAATGATCCAAAACATGCAGTGTTGGTGGTCCTCCAGGAACGTGGTTGAGAATCAATGAGCTGAACAACACGAGAGTGTGAATTACAGAATTACAGAAATAAAGAACAAATACAGAATTTTCTGTCTAAGTGAACTAACCCTTTTAATAGCCAACTCTTCTTAAATGACCACCAATTCTAAATATGTGGCTAAGCGTTCCCGTGGAAAGGCCCGTATCTATTTTTTTTATTATTACATATGCATGTTTAGTCCTGTAACAAACTATTAGTCTAATATTTAAAAAAAAAAAATTATCAAGCCCTTAATACAATCATCACTCCTGACCCTCTGAATGCACTTTTTGGTTATCTTCCAACCCCAACTACACAAACATCAACATGCTGCGTCGTTGCCTTTACCAACTTGCTCGTCAGGTGCGCAATTCTCCTCAAATGGAAACATGTGTCCCCTCCATTATCAGAACACAGGTTCTACATTGCATTTATCTTGAGAAACTAAGACTGTTTTAAATGATCACTGAACAACTTTAACAAAACATGGAGTCCCTTACTGTCTGTCATTGAGATCCTTAACATTTCAGGACCAGCTGATTAGAATTTCAGAAGGAAGAAAGAGAGACTTTTAGTATTCACTTTACATTTTCTATCTATTATATCTTCTTATTTATTTAATAATCATTAATTACTCATTTTTTCAATTAGGTTATTTATTTATCTGCATCTTGATTCATCTTTGCATACTTATTGAAGGCCTCAAAAAATAGGGAGGGGTGGGAGATGGGAGGGATGATGCTTAGAAGGGGTATAAATGTTTAGGTTTAGATGTCATCTCTTAGCTGATAAGACTTCTATTTTTGTACGTTTGTATATTATCTGCAAAAAACCCAATACAAATATTGAAATATATTTTTTAAATTAATCAAAATTTGAAAGTGTTTAGTGTTTAAAGTGTTAAAATGTTCAAAGTGTACAGTTTCTACCAAAATACACTCCATTCCCATCATGCTGAAGCTATTCAAAAAACAAAGTTTTACACATGACATATTCAGAGAATCAAATGCAGAAGTCAGCAGTAGATAAACAAAGAGCAGCATGAGGGATCTTTCCCACAATATTGAGCCAGACGAAAGTTATAAACCAAAGCAATGCATAATACAGTGGGTTGGTAGGGGTGGGAGGCTGGTTGAGTCACTGCCTGTGAGGTTGTTAATCATGATTGTTAGTCTTTAGACAGCTTCAGTTATTGATGAAGCACACATGCTGAATATGATTTAGTTTACAGTAACAGTTCACATAAAAACAAAAACTCTGTCATCAAAAAAAATCAATAAAACAGCCTTGGAATGATTTGAGGGTACACTAAAAAATGATACTTGCTGTTTGTTCAAACTACTAATTAAAATAAAATACAATTCTTGAGTTTTTTGGGGGTAAATTAATTGTTTTATATTCAATTAAATTTGTAAAAACAAATTAGTTAGCTAAATTCAGTTATGCTGTCCCAACACAAATCGATTGTGTAGAACACAGCATTTTTACAGCGTTAGAAAATGCCAAGTGTATACAATAGATCTCTAATAGATGTCTAATAGACGTCTAAACATAGTCGTCTTGGCTAAAACAAGGCTACATTTGGGCTGTCAGTGAAAATGGAAGTAAAAGAATAGGCCAAACCTAGACTTGTCAATAAATAAACACAAATGAATGACTACACATATAAAGTCTGTCTAATTTGTCTATTTGATGACTAGTTATAGGCTATTCTTAGACGTCTATTAGATTTTCGAAGACAGCCCAATTTTAGCTTTGTGTTAACTAAGCTGTCTATGTTTAGATGTCTATTAGACATTTATTATACACAAAATTGTTTGTAGGGTGATGTCAGAATTTTCATTATTTAGTAAACTATCCACTTCCAAACACGTCATTCATAGTCCACTTACTTTTTAAACACTTCCTTCGTGCTCTGCAAACAAACACAGTTAAGAAGAGCACTCGTTTTAGATCTAGAATATACAGCAGCAAATTAAAACAAAACTCCTTTCCTCTTTACCACAGTTTCACTGCGTACCCAAAAAAGGTACGTACTAAATCACAGACAGTTGTGAGGCAGCCTTGTGTTCTCACTGAGAAGAGCTAGTTAAAAAAACAGCAGTGCTGCACCTGAGGCTGGCACTTTATAGTGAAAGCGGTTTCAAAAAACAATTACACCTCTCCATCACCTTTGTTTAAAGTCTCTTTCTGAGGCATGTAGCTCTCAGCAATGGTGAAGTATTGACCGTTTGAGCCACTAGTCAAAGGACAAGGGCTCTGGGTTCCTCCGTCCCCAGCTGTGGAAGGTTCTGCTAATCAATATCAGGCCCCCTGGGTCTTGTCATTACAGGATACTTGAAATGTAGCAACAGGCACAGTGTCAATCAGCAAACAGCATACATAAGGGCTGGGCCATTTACATCAAGGGTCTCTGGGGGGCTTTAAAAGCAGCAAGCTCTGCCTCCAGCATCCCCAGTGAGGTGTTGCAGCATTCACTCCACACAGCTCAATAAGACCACGTCAGATGCTCACAAGCACCTGTACTTCCATTGATCAATGACGCAAGAGGTTTGCATGAGGTAAATGTTTAAAAAAGTGACTATTTTTGACTAGGTAATAGTGTCTGTAGCTCTGATGCTAGTATTTATAGGAAAATATGATTATTTTACAAGTCCCCTAAAGTTAAACAGTTGAGTTTTACCATTTTTTTACCCATTCATCTGATCTCTGAGTTTGGAGGAAGCACTTTTAACTTAGCATAGATAATTGAATCAAATCATTAGCATATTGCTCAAAAATGACCAGAGTTTTGATAATCCTATTTAAAGCTTGACTCTTCTGTAGTTACATCATGTACTAAGGAAAATGAAAAGTTGCAGCCATACAATGGTTACAGCCGGCACAATAATAGCATGCAGGACTTGAAAACCTTTCATTTTTCTCGGTACAAAATGTATATACACAAGAGTCAAACTTCAAATAGGAAAATTATCAAAACTCTTTGGTCATTTTCGATCAAGATGCCAATGGTCTAATTTTATCCAATTGTTTATGCTAAGCTAAGCTAAAAGTGCTCCCACCACACCCTGAGATTGGATGAATGGATTCATAAATGGTAAAAATCATCTGTTTAACTCAAGGGGATTTGTAAAATTGGCATTTTTTTAAAGTGGGGTGTTGCTTTACAGCATCCAAAAAAATGTATTAAAACTTTTAATACAATTTTGGGATTTGGGCCATTTTATTTATCATGTTGGTTCAGACTAGTGCTTGACTGTACTGCCATGAATCTCTATTAGCACCACATTCACTCATTGATTAATCAAGTTTATTAAAACATTAAACAGAAAGCCTAGAAATCCCCAATAACAATTATTTGTATATTTCCTCCAGTTAAATAACCTAGATCAGTTAACAGATGATATTTTAAATGAGAGCTGAACATAGCTTGCTTTTACAATGAATAACAACTATATTAAATTAAAGCAGGACATAAATTGTGTCACTTTGCCCTGAAAGAGTGTGCAAACGATGTGTGATGCTAATGGTCTAATTATATTCAATGATTTATGCTAAGCTAAGCTAAAAGTGCTTCTGTCAGACCCTGAGATAAGATGAATGGATTCAAAAATGATCAAAATAATCTGTTTTAGGGAGTTATTATTATTAATATATATATTAATAATAATAAGCATAGTTTTGCAATACACTGGCCAATTTTAAGATTTAAACAATTTGGCTATGGTGTGGCATGTTGGTTTAGACTAGCACATGACTGTACTGTCGTGAATCTCTATTAGCACTGCATTCACTTTGACTCAGACAGAAAAAGCTCACACAGTTTTGATAAATCAAGATTATTAAAACATCAAACACAAAGCCTAGAAATCCCCAATAAAAATAATTTGTGTAATTTCTACAGGTAAATAATCAGGATTATTAATTCATTCATTCTCTTTTTAGCTTAGTCCCTTTATTAATCTGGGGTCGCCACAGCGGAATGAACTGCCAACTTATCCAGCATATGTTTTACGCAGCGGATGCCCTATCAGCTCCAACCCATCTCTGGGAAACATCTATACACACTCATTCACACTCATACACTATGGACAATTTAGCCTACCCAATTCACCAATAACACGTCTTTGGACTGTGGGGGAAACCGGAGCACCCGGAGAAAAGCCACGCAAACATGGGGAGAACATGCAAACTCCACAGAGAAATGCCAACTGACCCAGCTGAGGCTCGAACCAGCGACCTTCTTGCTGTGAGGGGACCGTGCTACCCACTGCACCACCGCGACGCCCAAAGCATATTTCATGACTAGAATTTTTATAGTGACATCATAATAACACTCAAGAAACTATCATGGCACCACCACAACATGTTCTTCAGAAAATCTAAATACTGAGGTGAAAAATAAATTGTGGTGAAGGTGCTTGTTAACCTGCAGGAATACAGCCATCTGAGGCTCCTCCATGGACTGAATGGCTGTCTCCACCAGTTTGACAGACATCTCTAAGTGATCTCCGTGGCGACGAATAAGTGATCGAACATGACCCAGTTTTCGGTCTTGCTCACAACCAACAGTCTCGATTAGTTCTCTTTTACGCTCTTCTAGAATGGCGTAAAGTTCATCAAACTTGTCAGATATGTGCTGCATCTGCCGCCGACCATTGTCCTGCAAAAGATGACCAGATACTGTATCTAAGTTGATATTAAAAGCACTGATAGCATTAACTTTAAAAGTTTTTAATCATCACTGGCTCAAACTGGACAATATACTGTAGCATATATAGAAGAGCCAGAGGAATCAAACGTCAAAAAGGAAATTTATCTCTTTGACATTAACTCTTTGGTCATTTTCAAAAGAGATGCTAATGGTCTAATCTTATTCAATAATTTATGCTAATCAAAGCTAAAATTGCTCCTGCCAGGCGCTTAGATCGGATGAATGAATTAAAAAATGGTAACAATCATCTGTCTAATTTAAGAAAGGGTTGTAAAACGAATTATTGTCAAAAAGAGTTTTCCATTATGACACTACATGCAAAAAAATTTTATTAAAAAAAACATCGTTTTTTAATACACTGCCCAATTTTGATGTTTGAGCCATTTGGCTATCGTGTATCATGCTGGCTCAGACTAGTGCAAATATACACTACCTGAAAAAGTCTTGTCGCCTATCCAAGTTTTATAAACAAAAAATAATAACTTGAATTCTAGTTGATTATTTGGTATCAGAAAGGCCTCTAGATTACGCTTATTTTACCAAAATAAAATTTGTTCATGCCTTGATTTTTAATTATTTAATTAGGATAGTAAGGTAGAATTTGCTTAGACAAAAGTCTTGTCACTTAACAGAAATAATGTACAGTATAAAATATAAAGTCCTGGTGCAATGGAAAAAAATTAATATTGTGTATGACTCCCATGAGCTTGGACGACTGCATCCATACATTTACATTTACATTTAGTCATTTAGCAGACACTTTTATCCAAAGCGACTTACAAATGAGGACAAGGAAGCAATTTACACAACTATAAGAGCAACAATGAATAAGTGCTATAGGCAAGTTTCAGGTCTGTAAAGTCTAAGAAGTGGTATATCCAGAGAGGCAATTGCAGATTAGGAAGTGAAGTGGAGACTAAATAGTTGAGTTTTTAGTCGCTTCTTGAAAACAGCAAGTGACTCTGCCGTTCTGATGTAGTTAGGGAGTTCATTCCACCAACTGGGCAGATTGAGCGTGAGCGTGAGCGTTCGCGAAAGTGATTTCTTCCCTCTTTGGGATGGAACCACAAGGCGACGTTCATTCGCAGAACGCAAGTTTCTGGAGGGCACATAGATCTGCAGAAGTGAGAGCAGATAAGAAGGAGCAAAACCAGAAGTCGCTTTGTAGGCAAACATCAGAGCTTTGAATTTGATGCGAGCAGCAACTGGCAGCCAGTGCAAACGGATGAGCAGTGGAGTGACATGTGCTCTTTTAGGTTTATTGAAGACCACTTGTGCTGCTGCGTTCTGGAGCAGCTGAAGAGGCTTGATAGAGTTAGCTGGAAGCCCGGCTAGTAGAGAGTTGCAGTAATCCAGTTTGGAGAGAACAAGAGCTTGAACAAGGAGATACATCTCTTCAATGACTCAAATAACTTATTAATAAAGTCATCTTCATCTTCAATGCCTCCTCCATCTTACCCCAGACATGCTCAATAATGTTCATGTCTGGTGACTTAGCTGGCCAATCCTGGAGCACCTTGACCTTCTTTGCTTTCAGGATCTTTGATGTGGAGGCTGAAGTATGAGGAGCGCTCTCCTGCTGAAGATTTTGCCCTTTCCTGTGGTTTGTAATGTAATGGGCAGCACAAATATCTTGATACCTCAGGCTGTTGATGTTGCCATTCGCTCTGCAGATCTCCCGCAAGCACCCAATACTGATTGTAACTCCAAACCATGATTTTTCTTACACCAAACTTGACTGATTTCTAAGAGAATCAGTCCATGCAGATTCCATGAGGTCTTCTGCAATATTTGTGATGATTGGGATGCAGATCAACAGATGATTCATCAGAAAAATCTGCCACTTTTCCAAATGATCAACTAGAAGTCAAGTTAATATTTGTGGCTCTTACAACTCAGATCGATGACAAGACGTTTGTCAGGCAGTGTATTTATATTTATGTAATATATATATTATTTTAATAGTCACAAGATTCTTCAGAAATCCTTCTAGTAAGCTGATTTGGTGTGCAAAAACAAATCTTATTATTGTCATCAATGTTTAAAACAGTTGCAATGGATTTTTGTTGAAACAGTGTTAAATGAAATATTTCTTAGAAACAACAACTTTTTAAAACAGAAATATTTAGTCTTTTTGTCTCCATCAATTTCTTTAAATAAATAAACAAATAATGAAATATTCCACCTTATTTTTTAGTTGCCCTCAAACTTAATGTAATTTTAAAAATTGTAACACTTTAAGTAACTTAAAAATACAATTAACATAAATATAATATCATATATAACTGGATTTTTATAGCTTCAAATGATGAATCAGCACATCCATCATTTCAATTAAAATGCCACATTAGCAAAGAAGATTCACAATGTTTTAGGCAAAAGTTCAATCACTGTGATTATGTTATGAATATTCAACACATCGCCCCGCCCGATCACCCAATATTATAATTGTTGTGCTTTACTGTAAAAACTTTGTTCTCACCTTGATGCTCCTACAAATATCCTCCATCTGTGAGATCAGAGCCTGTATGCTGTCATTTCCGGCCACCAAGATGGCAATAGCATCACTTAGCTCTGTCTGAGAGAAGAAACAAAACAAAACACAGAGCAGAATATAACCGATTGTGACAGGTTCTCATCAAAATATAAAAAAAAACTGAGAAAAAACAAACATGACCAATGTGCTCAGCGTGTCATCTTTCACAAGAAAGCCATGTCAGACTTGGCTATGCGACTTGTGCTAACCACACTTACAGACAAGAGAACAGCATGTCAACTAAAAGCCAAGATTGTAAGAATGTTACCCGTCATGACTGATCAAACTTTTGCTGATTTGCATTTGAAATGAGTGATTCACTGTTTATAGTGGGCCATGACTAAAAGAGAAAATGTCATCATAGCCACCTGGCACATATTATGGGCTTTTTTGTGAGCATAGACGATCCGGCAGTGTTACGTCATTCTAGTACAGTATCTTAAAACCAATACACCAGCAAAAAACCACCAACAAACAGCCACCGCAACTATTTCCCACAATAGCCACTGACCTTCAGCATAGAAACACTGCAGATAACAGACGGACATATGGTGTCCACCGTGCACATGGTTTTCTATTGGGAAAGGCTGGTAGGTTTAGTCATTGTTCATCTGGTAGCTGCTGAAGGGAGCAAGAGAGCTGAGAAACAGCCACTTATGGAGGACAAAAAAACGAGAGACCAAAAAAAGTAAAGAGCAGAAGAAGCTGCTATGACTCAAACACAACAGGGAGGAGTGAGTCATTTCTCAGGCCCAGTTGCACCCTGGTATGAAGACCTTCATTATTAGCCGTACCACAAGAGGTGCAGTAGGTCAAGACCTCAATATCATGTAGGTCAAGAATGCTTTGGAAAGTGAGAAAATTGCTGTGATGCTGCATGTTTGTTTGTTTTTTTTCCACGTGTTATAATGCTTGATTTATGACGGAATCAAACTTTTATGTTGCGATTTTAATTGCTAAAGGTTTCAAGGAAAAATAATTATTGATAATATTTTTAATTGCCCACAATATCACAATTTTGCATATTCATTATGACTATATACTGAATTATTGAATATAAGTGTATATCTACATGAAACACATTTGTTCTGCTCTTTTTAATCTTTAAAATACAAGCTGCTAAACATTACTGTGTAATTTACCCATCATTCATGCTACAAGCATAAATGACAGATCAAATTGTGCGCTTTCATGACAAGAGATCGGTTTTCAAAATGATATTTTTGATTTTCATTGAGTGGACAACAAAACAGGAAAAAAAAAACATCCTTTCAGAAGGAGGAATCAGTTTAATGATAAAATTTCAGTATAATGGCTCCTAACATGTCATATAGCCCTACACTATTTTGAGCACATTATTTTAACTTAACTTTATATCTAAAACTTGTTTTAATATGGGTTTTTGGTTCAGTTGCAGTCATTTCATGAACTGCTTATGAACTTAATTTATTCTTTTTAAAAAATCAAATTTTGAATAATCTATTTAGATTCTTAAACTCCAAGATCAATCTTGTTCCTCCATGTTGTTTCAGGCTCCCTATTTAGTTAATGGCTTAAGCTGAAATAGATTGTTCATTTTAAAAAAGAAATATTTATAGACAGTAAAGATCTTGTGAGTATATATATATATATATATATATATATATATATATATATATATATATATATATATATATATATATATATATATATATAGTTGAAGTCAGAATTATTAGCCACCCTGAATTATTAGACTCGTTTATTTTCCCCCCAATTTCTGTTTAACAGAGTGAAGATTTTCTCAACACATTTCTAAACATAAGTTTTAATAACTCATTTCTAATAACTGATTTATTTTATCTTTGCCATGATGACAGTAAATAATATTTGACAAGATATTGTTCACGACACTTCTATACAGCTTAAAGTGACATTTAAAGGCTTAACTAGGTTAATTAGGTTAACTAGGGAGGTTAGGGTAATTAGGCAAGCTATTGTATATGTATGGTTTGTTCTATAGACATTCAAAAAAAAAATTGCTTGAAGGGACTAATAATTTTGTCCTTAAAATGGTGTTTAAAAATCTTAATAACTGCTTTTATTCTAGCCGAAATAAATCAAATAAGACTTTTTCCAGAAGAAAAAATATTATCAGACATACTGTGAAAATTTCATTTTGGAAAAAAATCATGTGGAAAAATTCAAAGGGGGCTAATAATTCTGACTTCAACTGTATGTGTGTGTGTGTGTGTGTGTGTGTGTGTGTGTGTATATATATATATATATATATATATATATATATATATATATATATATATACACACATACATACATACAGTTGCTACAGTATGTCTGATAATATTTTTTCTTCTGGAGAAAGTCTTATTTGTTTTATTTTGGCTTGAATAGAAGCAGTTATTAATTTTTTTAAAAAGCTTTTTTATTTTTTTATTGATAATCTACAGGGCAAACCATCATTATACAATAACTTGACTAATTACCCTAACCTGCCTTGTTAACCTTATTAACCTAGTTAAGCCTTTAAATGTGACTTTAAGCTGTAAAGAAGTGTCTTGAAAAATGTCTAGTCAAATATTATTTACTGTCATCATGGCAAAGATAAAATAAATCAGTTTTTAGAAAGAAGTTTTTAAAACTATTAAACAGAAATTGGAGAAAAAAACAGGGGTGCTAATAATTCAGGGGGGGCTAATAATTCTGACTTGAACTGTATATTTATGTATACATATAATGTATTATATTTTTATTATGTATGCATCAGTGATCTATAGAAAAATTTTAAAGCAAGGTAAATGTACCATATATTTAGCATTTTCTAAGTTATCTTAATGAAAAAAATGCATAACAAGATAGGTGAAATATTAGGAATTTTAGACAAACACATAAACCTATAGTTATATTCTCCTGAGTAACTTAAATCAATTGTTGCAGTACATAAATTTCCATTTTTTAAATAAATAAATCCCACTATAACTACTCTACCTTCTGCTTCTTGTAAATGACCGGCAGCGGGGCCACATCACAGTCTTTGTGAGCCCCAAACACTTTGCACATGGAGCATGTCGGCGTTTCACAGGTCAGACAGTAGATGTTGATCTTCTCCTCCTCATGCTGGTCACACATCAGCTGCTGCTGCTCTGTCTTGGGCAGGAGGGGCCTGTAGAGTCCAAAGTGAAAGAGATTTATGGTACAGTGTAAAGGTTACAAATTTGCATTGGCAACAGGTTGCGATTTGACCATTTAATTATAAATAACATTTATAAATACACTGTAAAAATACCTGTTAATTAATAGTTTCTGTATTTTGCAATTTCCGTTTATTTACGGTAGTGAATTACATTATGGGATGTTAATCTCTTCTCTGGTGACTTTTGATGTTGAAAATTCAACTCTACAATTTAACAAAGTGACTTTTACTGACAGTTTAGTAGTTTGAAATCATGTTATGTATAAGAAATATTATGTAGAGAAATAAGTCTGTAAAATAACAGAAAATGTTGCCAGTTTGTCACAAGGTTTTTGTACTGTAATAAATAACACCAACCATGACAATATATCCCTTTAAACTATTAAAATATTCATAGTAGTAACTTTTTCAAAGTTTTTAAGGTTAAACCGTGCTGGAAGTACACCCAATTTTTTTTCCCCCAATCAAACTACTTATTTAAAATGAGCTGAAACAACTATTCTTGGGATTTCATTAGGACAACTTAATTTTTTTTGTTCAATTTACATAAATCTGTTAAAAGTGTTAAGTTAACCTAATCAGTTGGTGTTGAGACAACATGAATAAATTGTGTGGAACCCTACATTTTTTACAGTGAATAAAGATCAAGGTCCCATTATGCAATTTAAAAAGCATAAATAAACAATGTCAATCACAAAATATGGAAAACTGCTAATTTACAGATATTTTTAAGTGTATAAATAATATTATTATATTTTTAAAAATACATTTAAAGTAAAATAAATGTACAAATGTTTGTTTTTTTTAATAAATAAAAAGTGTTTTGATCATTTCTGACATACAGCGACATGGCATGTTATCACACAATTTTACAATTTTGCTATTTCGATGAAATGAAATTAAGCCTCTTTCACATACCAAGCATACATTTGATCTAAAATACAGCATAAAATACTTTTATAATGGGAAATATCTTTTTAAAATCTTAAAATATCTTAAAATACTATTCATTCCTGCCACACTTGATCCTTCAAAAGTCGTTATACTGTTTTGATGCTGAAAAAAATATGAAATAGTAACAACATTGTTAAAAGCAGTAGAAAGTAAAACCTGACGGACACAGTATACATTCCTTTTGATTGTTTTAATTACATAATATATTTCAAAAAATACCAAATCAATAGGCTATATAGAACAATTGGCAAAGTAATGAAAAAAATATTACCTATACGGTTGAAGTCAGAATTATTAGCACCCTGAATTATTAGCCCCCGTCTATTTTTCCCCAATTTCTATTTAAATTAGAGATTTTTTTTTCACCACATTTCTAAACATAATAGGTTTAATAACTAATTTCTAATATTGATGACAGTAAATAATATTTGACTAGATATTTTTCAGGAAACTTCTTTACAGCTTAAAGTAACATTTAAAGGCCCAACAAGGTTAATTAGCTTAACTAGTAGGCAGATTAGGGTAATAAGGCAAGTTATTGTTTAATGGTGATTTGTTCTGTAGAATATCGAAAAAATATATAGCTTAAATGGGCTAATTATTTTGACCTTAAAATGGTTCATTAAAATTTTTAAACTGCTTTTATTCTAGCCGAAATAATTTAGCGCCACAAAATGTCCAATATATTGTGAGATGGACATTCTAGAAATATAAACTATGTATTTCATAAACTTGGATGTCTAATATAACTTTTTACTTGATCCAAAACGTATTTGTTTCAAGTAACGTTAGCAAAGATTCCGTGTTCAATTTCATGTTCTCTGCCTCATTTCTAGCCAAATAAAATCTCAAATTAATTTGAGGAATCCAACTTTTTCTAAAATACATTCTTAGTACACTTCCGTATAGCACTCGATGCTGCTTCTCAAACTGGTGCGTAATGATAAACCATACAAAACAAGCAACATTTCTTTGTGACATCTGAAGTACAATTTGACTTCCCCTGAGGCGAAACACCAAGTTGAGAGCAAAACTTTGATAGACATTTAAGACAGGTGCTGCGTTTAAAAGTGATTGATGCAACTACTATGATATTCTGTCCTAAAATGAGCACATCACTCACACAGACCTTTTCAAAAAGCCTCTGTCTTAATCTGTCTTGTCTAGCGAAAAGAGCTGGTTTGTATGTGTGGTGTATTGGCAGTCAGTGTGATCAAAACGGAGACTCTGTTTATGAAAGACTGCCATCCAGTGGGTGTCTAGCGATAGAGCGGTCATGTTTACAGTCTGTAAAATGAATATATGGTTTACATATCTATATAAATATAATAATTTCGTTTTTTTAATTTATTTTGTAAAAATACCATGATAAAGTCATGTTAACTAGGTCAACATTTATTTTAGTTATACAAAGCTTACATAATGTTATAGGGGAGAGGGGGATGAAAGTAACATTTTTAATAAAAACTTATTTTTGAAAGATAATGTTCTTAACAGAAATATAGTTTTGCTGTGGTTACTAACAAGAGTGGTCTATCAAAATCACGTGTTATCAATAAAGAACAACACCAATATCACTTCCCTTGAAACAAAAATTGCACATTGTTACTTTTGACCCCATCAGCAGGGACGAATTTAACACACAGGTGGGTCAAAGTAACACAAGTGCTAGATTCACTGGCCTAATCTTGTTTAATTTAAATATATCTGACGTAGAACTTGTTAATGTTTATTGCAAACGTATTTTGTCCTTTAATTTTGCTAAATAAATAACATTAAACGCAATTTTTATTTTAAATGTCACTTCCATCAAATGTTTCAAAAGCAATCCAACAATGGTAAAAAAAAAAATGTTTTATCATTATTTGGTCAAGCTAATCATCTAAAAAATTAGTGTTTTTGGTAATCTTTAATGAAAGTCTGATCATGTGTTTCAGTTTTTGGAGTGACGGTCCTTTTGTTGACGTGAATCTGAGGGCTTTTATAGCAACTGTGTTTATCATTTTGTTAATAGCATCTCTTACTTAGTCAAGTACCTTTTTTGTGTTCTATACTTTGCCTTAGTTTGCTATGAGGGAACGATGCAACAAATAAAACCCCCGCTCCCTACGTAGCGAAATAAATCTTAAATCCTTAATACTATATTTTTAGTCAGTTTGACTTATGCAAATTGAGATGACTAAAATAGTTTGTTTAAATTAAAATAAAATAAAGCAGCAAGAATGTTTTATAGTGTAACTATTGCTATCAAATCATAAATGATCAAGCTAAAGGATAAATTTTATGATTATGTAATAGACAAGTTCTTGACAGCTCTAGAATAAGTTCTTGAAATAATGGAAATAGTAAAAAAAAATGCATTTACTTCCACAGTGACAGGAATTCTGAGTGACAATACAGCATTACACAAGGCAAACTACAACTGGAAGTAAATGTTCCATAAAAAATGTCTATATTATCTATATTGTGTTATTTCTTTATTTCTATTTTTAAACAGGAAAATATTGAAAGGTTACTGGGCCTAACTTAACAAGAATGTTGGCTTTTAGCAGAACATAGAAACACACAGACATTAGGATTTCATCCAACAACACATGATACTAGTACAACTAATAACCAAACATACTAAATTTAGGGAACCAGGCTACTGTCTCATTGACAACAGTAATAGTTGACCATCAGATGATGAGCATGGGATTAATAATAATAATAATAATGAAATGTTATGTCACCAACAAAGGCTAAAGTCATGAGAAAACATTTCATTAAAAGTAAATACAAGACCAGAAACAAATAAACACAAGATAAATTAGATACGATTTTAAAACTGAATACATGATAACAATTGTAACACTTTTCCTGATAAAACTTTGCTGAATTTCCTTTTATAGTAAGTTAAAAGTAAAAGTGGGTCAGTCTAATAAAAGGTTTTACAGTAAGAGCAATTTTGTCGTTTTACATTTAAAATTCTTTAAACTAAACACTTTAATTCTAAAATTGCTTAATATTTGATATAAAATAAGTTAGTTATAATCATTTAAATAAAATTATTGGGTCTCCACATCAAATTAAAATTTCAGAAGTGCTTTTATATACATACGAAGCATATTAAATGGCGGAAAATGGTTTAAAAGCATGGAGAAAATGTCCCATCATCAATCAGAATGTGCCTTTGAAACAACCTCTTTTAGGTACCGGCTTTTTACCAAAGACACTAAGACCATGTACATTATGTATTCATAATAAACAAAGCGTTTGTTACAAAAGGCTTCAAAGTCTATCAGTCTTATTATACCCAATTACGCATATTTTTCACAGGAGGTCTCATGACACATTGTTTATTGCCACAGGGATAAAGCGTCCTAGTTATATTTAGTCTGGTTTGGCAAACGATTGCTACAGTCACCAGAGCCTCAGGTCCCATGTCTTTGTTTGTGTTTACTTGACGTGGCAGAAAATCTCCCACATAAGAGTAAATCACATATATGTGTCACTACACCGGGTTTCAGCTTCATTGATGAAACAGAAGAAGTGTCAGGTACTGTAGTGTTGTGTCACAAGAGTGTTGTGTCACAACAGCTTGGGGCGTTGCTGGATCTCTATACAGAACACGGCTTTGAAGTATGAACAGCAAATAGACTTAATTAATGTAAGTGCTTCGAGAAGAGAAATGTTTATCCTTGGTGGAACTTGGAACTGGTTCACAGGCTAGCCCAACACAAGACTGACCTGGTGGATTCTGATTTGTAGATATCTATGATATTCTCCACTAGCAGATTTCTCTGAAGGCCGTAGACACCATGCCGATCCAAAACCACCTCATGGCGACATGATGGGCAGCGGAAACGCCCCCCTGTGGACACAGTGGTTGAGGCCCGGTTTTGCCAAAGAGGGTTGGAGGCCTGGAGCAATGAAAGACAAAAAAAGGGGTGCCATTAAAAGCAAACAACTTGATGGAATAGCATTTCACAGACATTAAACATTTAATGCACTGAAAAAAGTGCTGAATCTACCTTGTCTTTCATTTGAAGTACGTTTTTATATTTGATTAAGTGAAAAATTATGGATTCTGATTTTAAAGCAAAAAAGTTACCTTATTTATTATAGTAACTCTAAATACACTCTATATAACAATCTAATTCATGTTTACTTAACTCGCCAGGTCATGTTTTGCCATCTGCCATTACTTGATTCAAATGTGAAGAAAGTCTGTGGCCAAAGTAAATTTTATTTAGACAAGAGAAGCATTCCCATATTATATAAGAAAGCATCAGGGCGTTATGGTGGCACAGTGGGTTGCACGATCACCTCACAGCAAGAAGGTCGCTGGTTCAAGCCCCGGCTGGATCAGTTGGCATTTCTGTGTGGAGTTTGTATGTCCCCCTCAAGTCCAAAGACATGCTCTATAGGTGAATTGGGTAGGCTAAATTGTTTGTAGTGTACTATGTGTGTGAATGGGAGTGTATGGGTGTTTCCCAGTGATGGGTTGCTGCTGGAAGGGCATCCGCTGTGTAAAACATATGCTGGGTAAGTTGGTGGTTCATTCCGCTGTGGTGACCCCAAATTAATAATAAAGGGACTAAGCCGAGATGTAAATGAATGAATGAATGAATGAGAAAGCATTCGCGATGGCAACATATCTTTTTTAAAACATGTTTGTAATACTGCCAGGTCGAGGCTTTAACAACAGTAACGTTAGTCTATTAGTTACTCTGACAAAGATATCTTCAGGTACTGCTTATGTGCCCTCAATAAATACATTTAGCTGAAACAAATTACAGTAATTTTTTAAAGTTACTTTGACCATACAGAAATCTTTTAAATTCATGTTTTTAATAGGAAGCTATATAATATTATATTTGTGCATATACATTAGATTAGTCAGTACTGAAGCCAAATCTGGAGCTTGTCTGACAAAATAACATATATGATAACGATCCAAAAACTAGTACACCCAAATTTTTATTATAGAAAAATATTAAATACAAAATTTTTAAAAAGGAAAAAAACAAGAGAAGCAAAATGATTAAATAAATAAGTAAAAAAAATTGTTGAAACTTTGTAGGTTGTATTTTTATTTATTTATTTATTTTTGTATATTTTGCTTGATTTTTTATTGTATTATCTTTCGATTTCTAAATATGTGTGGTGACTAAAATATTATTTTAATAATTATATCTGTTTTTCATGCACCGAAATACATTGCCTATATCCACTGAGAAATTAATAAAATATTCATTTCAATCTCATTCATACATTTCAGTTTGATTTGCTCATCCACCAATGAGGGGTAGGGACAGGAGTGGAGTTTGAAGGCACATCTCCTTTAAAAAAAAAAAAAAATCTACATTTACATATCAGTGAATGAGTATGAATAGTTACTTTTCTGACAATATACATAGTTATGTTTACTCGTGATATCGGGCTGAATATTTGAGGAGGATTTACTGAAAATGTCTGTGTGAAATGTGCTAATGATTAAGAGTCTAAACATATAGAGGCAAACTAATTTACATGACTCCTGATAATACCAAGGTCTTATGAATATTTTTACCTTTAATCCACATCTGTAAATGGCCTACAGCGTATTTACAACAGTCTGGAGTATATATAATGATGAATTGTCTAGGACTGCTTTTAATTAACATGTTTTCAATAATCTGTTTTGATCTTTTACTGTTGTTCCCTTTAATAAATGAGGTTTGTAGGCAAAGCACTTAAAAAAAGTAACTTTTAAAGGAGCTTTGTAAATTAAATGTGTTATTATTATTGTATTATTCATTAATTTTCCTTCAGCTGAGTTCCTTATTTATCCGGGGTAACCACAACAGAATGAACCGCCAACTATTCTAGCATATGTTTTACGCTGTGAATGCACTTCCAGCCAGAATCAATCTATTTGCCCAAAAAAATGTGTAATGTTCCCATCAGATATCTTTTATAACTGTTAAAAGTATAATTAGAAGCACTCAGTCATGTTGAAGTCTGACCTAATGGCACTCACTTCGCAGAGAGAGAAGAAACAACACTAATAATGACTGCTAAAGGATGAACTTGTCTTGATGATGAGATGAATAAACTAATGCCAAAAGGAGCAAAGTAAAAGAGATTGGCACAAAAAAGAAAGCCTAAATGGATCATTAATCTCTGTATGACAGATGCTATGGTACTTTGAGTTCTGGTTTCATATTAGGCCTCAGCTAAGGGAATACTGTACAACATCATTAACAATATAACTTAAAACATTTTAATATCTGATCAATTAGTTAAGGGATGGACAAACTCGATCTTGGAGGGCTGGTGTCCCTGCAGAGTTTTGCTCCAACACTAACTGAACACACTTGAACATGCCAAAGTGTAAAAAAAAATGCTAGGTTTCACACAATTCGGTACCGTATAGAGCACCAACCCAGACAACATATCACTTTAAAGTATAAAAAAGGTTCATAAACGGCACATTTTTAAACTTTTCAAGGTTATATGTTATTGGAAGAAAGATCAAGGTCCGATAATGTAATTCAAAAGCATAAATAAACTTTTGTAATTAATTTTGTCAGGAATACAACACATCTCTTCACTGATTTATATGATTTTTTTTTTCAAGAAAGATCTCTGCCCTTTTTATTAATGTTTGTGTGTGTTATTTATATTTTATGTATATTTATTTAGTTGCAATTCTTGTAGGTGCTTATGTTGTTGTGTGCGTTTTTTAATCTCCTCCTTTGGGGTGGGATGGGGGACTGAGGGCTTTTGAATGTTCTTGTTTACCCTGAGCTATTGTTTAAAAAAAAAAATTGTAACATTGATATTGAGGTTTTTTTTTTTTTTTTTTGAAAACTCCACAAAAACAAACAACAAAATTAAACGAACAAATAAATAAAAGCATCAATAAACAACGTGAATCACAAAAACTGCTAGTTTACAAAATAATTTTACAGTGTATAATAATGTTATTACATTTTAAAAATACATTTAAAATATAATAATTACCATGATTTTTAAAATAAATCAAATGTATTTTAATCATTTGGGTATGTTATCACAAAATGTTGAAATTGCGTTCTTATTGTGTTCGGTGAAATAATTGTATTGTTTTTTGAAAGAAGATTATTCACTTACCAAGTCTGCATATATTTGATCTAAAATACAGCAAATACATTTGAAATTGAAAGTAACTTTTTTTTTTTAAATTCTGAAAATATATTAAAGTACTATTTTTCTGTTGGGGGAAGGGGTGAGGGGTTTAGGGGGTGAATCATACAAAAAACTGCTAATTTACGATTTTTTGGGGGGTGGGGGGCGTACATTGCAGCCGCTATATTAATAACAGGAACTAAGAAAAGAGATCATATCTTCCCTGTCCTTGCCTCATTGCACTGGCTACCTATAAAATACAGAGTTGATTTTAAAATTCTTCATTTCACTTATAAAGCAGTGCACTATTCTGCCCCGGTCTATGTCAGTGAACTTATTAGGCCTTATTCAGCTTGTAGACCGTTAAGATTCCATGACCAAATTTTTTTTTTTGTCCCTCGGTCTTGCTTCAAACCAAAAGGTGATCGAGCTTTCTGTGTCCCCAAGGCTCTGTAACAGTCCCCCCCTGAACATCAGGATTTCTCCTTCATTGGATGCTTTTAAATCTAACTTAAAGACTTATTTTTACTCTCTTGCCTTTGAGTGATGCATGCATGTTATTTATTATTATTATTATTTTTTTAACTTGTATTTTAGTATTACTTTTAAACATATACATTTCCTTGTATTTAATACCAGTTTTTTAGTTTTATTGTCTAGTTTATTTTATTGCAAAGCACTTTGGATCAAATACAGTTGCTTAAAATTGTGCTCTATAAATAAAGTTTGCCTTGCTTCATCTTGCCTTACATTAAAGAACAAAAAGTCTCTTTGCATCATTTGAACCAGTTTCAACTTATAAATCCAAACTCAGTATTTTAAAAACTCATTAGGCATTCTAAAGGGAAAATAGATGGCTTGAAAACACAGATCCTCTTCCAGCTTTTACAATTACAAAAAAGCTCTCAAAAGTTAAATGAGCATTCTAGATACTACAGTTCAAAACAGGCCGTACACTATATAATAACAGCAATAAAGCATTACCTGGAAAACATCATTGGCACACTTCCTGCAGAGATTGTGCTGGCAGGGTAAAATGACGACAGGCTTGCTGAATATCTCCAGACAGATGGGGCAAATCAGTTGCCTCTCCAAGTTCTCCATTGAGCTGGAATCTCCGATCGACGGTTTGAAGCCCAAAGTGAAGTTCATTTGGACACCAAATTCAGTCAATAGCTTAAGATCCTAAACTTCCTTTCCTTCTGTTATTCTCCAGCAGTGCCAGTCTTCATCCAGATGCCCAATCAATCGCCAACCGTAGAGTGGCAGAGGATATATTTGGGCTGTGTTTGTACTGGCTTGGGTTACTGTCCAAACTGCACACCCCCTTAATATCACTTTGAATACCCCAGTTAGCGCTGCATTGAGGGGTCCGGGGTAGAGAGAGAGCAAGAGAGAGGGGTGGGAGAACGGATTGCTCAGAGTTGTGTTATCTGTGGTAACTTGAGCAGAAAGTGGGCATGGCAGACCAAGCAGCTGGTGTGTGCGACTCAAAGGCTAGTGAGACAAGCAGGCCCATGAGCCCGAGCTGGCGCCGATGATATAACCCACCTAAAACAAAGCCTAAGTGCTCTGAACACATAGATTATGTGGATATACAGTGGGGGAAATAAGTAACACGTCAACATTTTTCTCAGAAAACATATTTCTAAAGGTGCTGTTGACTTGGCAGCTTAAAGACGCCTCTCATTTGGAGAATGAAGTCATATGCATTGCTCAGGTGTGACTTTTTTCACTGGCTTCAACAGTGTAAAAGTCTTGATGGCTCTCAGGTCTCGTCTATCAAATCTGATCATTATTTCATATTCTATATTGGATTCAAATCAGGTGATTGGCTGGGCCATTCTACAGCTTGATTTCCTATCTCTGAAAGCATTTGAGAGTTTCCTTGACTGTGTTTTAGATCATTGTCTTGCTGAAATGTCCACTGTGGTTTTATTTTCATCATCCTGATAATGTAGATGTTGGACTGAAGCAGCTAATATTCATTTACAATGATGAAGGGCAGAGTGTTGCTGAAGAACTACTAAGAGATTTCAGCTGCTGTCTGGGCTTTCACTGTCTTTCTACACCTCTCTTTCTTCATGTGTTTAATACTTTTTCCTGTCTCATTTCATTTTATTACACAACACTTAATTTGTAAACTAATTTAGTTGGTTTTCTTTTTATATATGCATTTCATGTTATGTGTTTTATAAATGGTGACATGTTCAATACTTATTCCCCCCACTGTACCTGCAAATCCAGTGTTTACAAATATAGTATATAAACTGTTAAAATGCTGGGTTCCACACAATTCCCTCAAGTTGTCTCAACACAAATAATTTATGTTAACTTAATTGTTTTAATATTATTTTTTTGTTCAATTCACTTAAGTTAACTTAGTTTTTCCAATATTAAGTGTGCCCTAAAAAACCCTTAAGAATTGTGTTGTTTCAGCTTATTTTAAGAGAGTAGTTTAAGCAGCAAAAGACATTTTTTGAAGTGTAGTAATACATTGAATGCTATGCAATGCATTAATATCAGTGTAGTTTAGATTATATTGGAATTTTATTAAGTTTAATTAGTCACATGTAAAAGAGGTTAAGCAACAAAGCAAAATGAAGGTTTAGTAAGACTTTTGTTTAAGTATTTATTTACTACTGGATTATTACCTGCCTGTTATTAAGATATTGGCTGTTTAATAATACTTATTCTACACGCACTATCCTATTCAACACATAAACCCAACTACTACCTCACAAACTGTTAATAAGCAGCTTATTAGTAGTCTAACAAGCTAAAAGTTTTAGTTAATGGTTTATGAATAGCATGAATTATACCTTAAAATAAAGTGACTGAAGCGTTGTAATGTAATGTTGAAAAAAAAAACTATGATTTAACTATTATAAAATGTCTTTCAGAGTGGCGGTAAATCTAAAAACAATAAAAATCTGAGGCATATTCAGAATAATAATTCGATTTCATATTAAAAGTCTTTATTTAAGGATCACATTGCAGCCCTGAAATACTTAATTATCATTTTAAATCTTTATGTGCTACAAACCACCAGATTTTACCATTTTCAGTGAGATTCATGTCACAAAAAAATAATTATTAAACATTTTATATTTAATATTTTAATAAGCAGTTAGTAATAAGTTTGTCTAAATTTTTAAACAAGTTAAGCTGGAGGTAAAACATTATCTTGCACATTCTGACATTTTATTTTGACAGAAGTTATCTGAAACATTGAAACCACATTTACTTTCATTTTAAATGCTACAGTATGTACACTGTAAATAGCTATTAGTTACTTAAAGTAAGTTCAAGAGTTCACACTCAGCAGATGATTGATAATAAAGCCCGTTTGGCATACTGTCCCGGGAGAAAGCACTGAGCTTATGAGATCCTTGAGCCCTGGGCTCCCTCCCGTTTGCAGGGCGAGAGGGGAGTTTGAGTTCAGATAGATCTCAATGAACTCCCCCTGGCTTATTTCTGGCTAATGACCGATATACTGTATGATGGCTGAAAAGAGGTGTACTCGCTAAGAGCTTGGCTATGGTATCAATTTGGTATGCTCAATTTACTTAGGTTGCGTGTTTTTTGGGTTGTGGGAGGAAACCAGAGACCCAAGGGAAAACCCACTCGAGCATGGGGAGAATGAGCAAACTCCACACAGAAATGTCAACTGGTTTAGAATGGACTTTAACCGGAGACATTTTTGCTTTGAGGCAACAGTGCTAATAACTGGGCTGCCGTGTCTCCCATGTAAAAAGGAGGGGGTGTAAGGGTGGTTGGGGAGGGGGGGGGGGGTTCTTCAAGACAAGAAATATTGAGATAAGAAAACTCTGGTTATTTATAGTGAGTTAGTAATCATCTGAATGATGAATCAATCATAAGCTGATGGGAGACCAGCTGAGAACAATCATAAGCACGTGATCCTCTCGAAATTAGTTTATAAATAAATCTCACTTTATTTGTTTCCCTAAAATTAAGCAAATGAACTTGGTGCATAATTATAAAAATTAAGTTGTCAAAATATTAGTTTTATGTTACAAAAGGTTAACTCAATTTTTTTTAAAGTCAACTAATCACCTTTTACAGTGTATTTAATGTCATTGTTTTGATTGGGACTTCTGTTCTTTAATCCATATCCCAAAAGTTTTGGAGGGAATTCCTAAAGTTTCATTATTGCTATTAAATTTCAGTATTAATTATGTTTCACCACTAATGATTTCTACTTCAGAACAGAGTTGGGTGTAACGTGTTCCACAGTAACGCATTACTGTGTTCTAATTACATTTTTGAGGAACACAGTAATGTAACGAATTGCATTTTAAATTTGTGTAATTTGATTACAGGTTACTAAAGTCAGTGTAATTACGTTACTTATGTTACAAGTATAGTTTCTAGAAGAAGAAAAAAAAGCTTAATTTAAATCACATTTTCTGCTGCAACGTCAGTTAATAAGTATGTGCTTTTCAATTGCTGAAGAAAGCGAGCTGTAATGGCTGCTGATGAGATTGGCTGCTTCAAGTGGAAATACAGACATTACTTATATTTAAAAACAAACATATTGCCGTGAAATTCAGTGTCCAGTCTCTAAAGACCTTTCGACTGCTTTTAACTCAATCAGCAACTTGTTCAGTACTTGAACAGAAAGCATTCTACAACTATTCTCGTCACAGAGAATGACACCGGCACCCAAAAACCCGTTGGCCCAAATCAACCTGAACAGACTATATTGAATTTTGTGCAAGATCAAGAGTGAAGGTGTCTTCTGAATGTGAAGAGAAGCGTAACTGCTTATGGAGCCGTTATCACATATCGCATCTTTTGTGCGTGGGCACATATTGGGAGCGCATATTGCACGCTTGTATTTCACAGCCACACCCAGTTGAAAACTTCAAGTCATGTGACAAGAACTGACTTATTAGCTTCCTACTTTGGAATATACATATTTCAGTGGATTAATTATCTCAGAAAAACACAGAACACCCAAACACTGTAGTGCTTTTCATACTATGGATGTCAATAGATACAGGTATCCAGTTTTCTGTATTTTCATGTCTTCTTTTGTGTAAAAAAAAAAAAAAAAAAAAAAAGACAAACAGGATTGAAAAAAGTGAATGATGAGAGAATGTTAAGCCTTGTGCGAACTCTTAAAGTCCTTTAAATATGTCAAGCTGCTGTGATCAACCCACTGTAATGTTTTTCAGTGAATACATTACAAAGACCTGCAGGTTATTTTGTATTTTATAGATATATTTGATATTTTTGAAAAGTAATCTCATTAGTAATTAGTAATCTGATTACTTTTTACACAAAGTAATTAGTAATGCAATGAGATTACACCTTTCCAGTTGTAATTAGAAATTTGTAATCTAATACTTTTTTTTTTTTAAGTATCTTACCCAACACTGCTTCAGAATAACTAAAATATTTAATTGTAAAATGTGCTCCAATAAACTAGATTTCATTGACAATGATGTTAAAATTTATGTCTCCGAAGAAATGCATACAGAATGACAGAATTCTTATACTGGGTGAAAACCCCAATTAATTTTGATTCTTAAAAAGCAAAAGACTCCAGCTCACACTGTTAAAACATCTGTTAACGAACAGTTTCCGTATTTTGAGATTCACAAGTGTTTATTTACGATTGTGATTTGCATTATGGGAGCTTGATCTCTGTTCTGTAGAATTCTGATGTTGAAACTCTACAGTTCAACAAAGTGACTTTTATTGACATTTTAGTAGTTTGAATAACGGACATGAAAAAATATAGAGAGAAATAAATCTGTAGAATAACAGGTTTTTGTACAATACAAGGTTTTTGTACCGTAATATACAACACCAACCCAGACAATAAATCACTTTAAAGTAATAAAAATGCTAATAAAAGTTGGAAAGTTCAAGGTCCCATAATGCCATTCAAAAGCATAAATAAATGGGGAAAAATGTTAAATAAAAACATGAATCACAAAATACTAATAATTTACAGCTATTTTCTTTTACAGTGCATGCTATACAGTGAATATTGACCTTGCTAATGGGGTTGTATGTAGACTCCATTCACCAATTAGCACAGGCTGTCATATCTTATTGCTTAGTGAAAGAAAAGAAAAACCAGACCTTCATTTAACAGGAAACGTTCAAAGTAGTTCTGACCTCTGGCAAAGGCACTGAAAGGGGACTAGCGGTTGTGTCGTCACACAGGAATCAAACCTTTCCACAAGACCATCAACGTAGCTAAATCGGACTCTGCACTTCCTGTTAAGTATGTTGAAGGAGCTGTTAATGAGCGTATGGAGTTGAACTCTAAGCTGATTACAAGCTTATGTGTACAACTATAGCGCAGCGTGAAGTGAACCAGATGGCTGACACCGGCTCTCATTCATTTACAAGTGCACAATCACTCCAATGCAAAGATTTGTACAAATCCCCATTTATTTAATGAATTTCGGATTTCATAATATAAACAACGAAATGTGATGCATTACGAACCATGTTGAATAAAAACAAGAGGAAGGTAGCGATGTAGTGTCATGGTTCATAGCTCATTTCTGGCCAAATTCTGCTTTTCGGCCCTTTCAAACAGGTTTCTACTGTACACACAGCATCGTAAAACTAATATGTGCACTGGCGAAGAGGCAAAAACCTCCAAAATGCATTAAAATCATTAATTTGCACCCCAAACAGATGCCAAAAATGTTAAAAACAAAATGTTGATTGCAGAAATGGATCTTGTCCAATGAAATTAAGTGCGAATCTACTGATAAATAGAAACGAAAATAAGAGTTGGTTTGGAAGCAGATCATATCCCAATGCTTTCTAATGAATATCTGCCTCCATCTGCTTATCATTTGGCAAGCCTATCCTCTGACATAATAATCTTCCTTTCCAAAATAAAAGAGAAACGTCTTTGCTATAAGAAAATGCCCCCAGAATTTACATGAACATACACTACATGGATTTATGACATACATTACTATTTGCAGACAGAAACAAAAAGATCTCTAAGTATACACTATTGCATTCAGAACAACAGCTTATAGAGGAAACATTTGGCATCTAAAAAACGTACTCGCTCAAACGTAGGATTTCTAACGGTAACCTGACTGAGTCCTTCACATTTAACATGACGGGCATTTCCTTATTGCTAAAATGAGGCTCTTGCAGATTCCGAAATCAAGTTTACACAGTGCATCCTTTTCAATCAGAACAAGTTAGAATCTCGATTCTGATATAATAAAAATAAATAAGAGCATTAAAAATAGTTGCCTATTTGTCCTAAGAGCACAGAGAAAGCATTGATTCGCTCGATGATTTGGCATAGCGTTCATCAAAAAGTCGGGACGATCCCATTTCAGCCCATTTAAGCAAATTAAAAATTCACATTTAGAGACGTTTTGCGCTTTTGCAGTTGACTAGTAAAGACTGAAGACATTAGGATTTGCATCAGAAGCCTTCTTTGAAGAAAAAAAAAAACATAGGAAAAAAAAGTGCATAGGAAAAAAAAATGTCCTATTACCAGCGTATATTCAAGTGTTTCAATCTTTTTCGGGAAATGTACGACCGAGCACGGCATGTCAGCTGACATTAGAAGCGTCTGCCTTGGCTTATCGGTCATTAGGAAGAGTTGTTATGCAGCATAAAATTGATTGGATCTCCAATGAAATGTAACAAAGCAAAATGTAACAGATGACAGCAAACTTAAACTTATAATAAAAAAAGCCACATAATGGCATGTGGAGGAAGAGAAGTGGGAAGTTTTTTTTTTTGCGCACATGTTCCTATGCTGTATAGTAGAGGCATGCTGTTATTGCTTTGCATGCACTCATATGATCATTCCACTCACAACCATGCTTCGAACACAGTAGAAAAAAAAAATCGAATGAAATAAATAAATAGCCAGGACCAGAAAAACAAAAAAAAGAAGAAAAAAAAAAAAACACCCCCAAATTTAAAACCCACTTCCCTTCTGGAGCACTGCCCAATGGCACCAGTCTTATATGACTTTGAAATGAGCGTGTGGTTATAGACGAGCGAACAGACAGACGTACACACAAATGGAGACACAGATAAAGTGAGATTGGCAGAGGCTTCCTTGTCTTTTGGCAAAGTGCCACTCGTTTCCAGTGGGTCAGAGTCAGGGTGTGGCGCAAGTGGCACAGTTTAGTCCTGGTGCCGTGATGTCCAGCGATAAGCACACTACATTAGGGGCCTTTACAGTCCGTCAGCAGGACCCCTCGGTGATGACCGGGACCAGGGCCAGGCAGGTGGCTCATTTCTGGGTGTTGTACACGGGCTGGCTGGCTGCGAAATGCTTAGACTCTGAGGTGTTGGCCGTGGAACTGGGCTGGATCAAAATAGGGACATCTGCGCCTACAAAAACATAAAAACATTAAGGACAAAATTAGAGACTGATCATGTCTTGTTACTCTGAAGTAAAAGGGGATAATTGATACACACTCAAAAACTGCATTTGCTGCTTGTTCAAACTACCCATTCAAGATTAGCTGAAAAACATTTGAGTTTTTGGAGGGGAACATTTTCGTTTTATGTTCAATTCACTTAACTAAGTTAACTAACAATTTAACTTCATTCCTTCATGTTTTTCCAACAAAAATTCATTGTGTGGAACCCTGCATTTTATACCGTGTATGTTATAGTGGCCAATAGTAATTCATATATTGTAATATTTGAACATATAATTGGAAAAATATGATTTTAACATTAAATTGCCGATTTGCTGCTTAAACCTTTCTAAATATGATAAATTCTGAAAATGATTATGAGGCTTCATATTTCTGTGGTAATATAGTGAAAATTCATTTTCATTCATTAAGTATTTTTAAAATATTACTTGAGTGCTGTTTAAAAAAAAATTTCAGCATTTTTTAACAATTTTTAAAATAATTTCTAAAACAAATGTGTCATTGCCATGATGGCTGCACACAATATTGTTTGAAAAAAACAATTAAAAAGTGCTATTTAAGGGCTTAAGGTAAACGTCAACTATAGGCAAGTTAGGTTAATCAGAATGGTTTCTTCTCTTACACTATAAATAATTCTAATAATATTGACATAAAATATATTTTAAATAAATAAGACTATTTTAGCCAAACTAATAAATTAGACAATCTCCAAAAAAAAAAAAATAATAAAAAAAAATTATATATATATATATATATATATATATATATATATATATATATATATATATATATATATATATATAAATACTAAAAAGAATAATAATATTTTTGCCTTTAACAGTACAAGCATTCAAACGTAGGGCGGCAAAAAAGATCGCAATCTCAATTCAACCCTACACACAATCTTAATTCAGCTTTTCTACAATTCAGCCAATTATATTTTCAAGGTCAGGAGAGAAGCGTAAAGGCGGATGTACAAGTCTTCACAACGTGGACACCTCCAAATGGTTTTAAAAAGTCACATTCTGTATTTATAAGCTATAATTCATCCCAAAATGTAATTTCTGTCAATGTAATGATTTTACAGTATTTGCGGCCCCGAATGACATGTGAGCTGACGAAGTTTGTTTACTACTAAGAGGACGTTTACGACTAACATGAGCGCACTCGGCAGTGAAAGTGAACAGCACGCACATCTTTTAAATGATCATATTGCAATTTACAGTTATGATTACAGCAAGCATTTGATGTGTTTTCTTTCATAGCGAACACAAAGTGTTGTGCCTGAAAATAAATGTTTACAGGGTCAGTATAACTACTCTAGCCTATATAACGTTAAATATAATGCATGAGGGAATCTGATAATCACAAATGTCTCATTTTACCAGTAAAAGAAATGGTCTTATAATGTGGTCAATGACAGATTGCAAACATATGTCTCAAACACAATAATTCATCTTCAGAATTATGAACTGGTGTATTCCGATAGATCACTTTACTATGAATTAACAACTAAGACAAATTTAAAGTCTGTTCAAGTCTACCATTCAAAGTTTTTCAAAATTTAGCATTTTAACCAACGGCAGACCTACATATAGGCCAAATATTATAACTGTTGTTTTACCATGTTTGAGAAATAATACTAGCCTTCTAATAATAATCTTTATTTTACAAAAACAGAGAAAATCGTGATCAAGCAAAAATAAAAAAAACATTTCTTTTATTCTCATTTTAGGCAGAATTGTGCAGCCCTATTCAAAAGTGGCATTTTAATCGTCATGGTGAAATATGGCGATTGGATACATCTTAGCATATATTCTGCATATAAAGATTACTGTAATGCAGAGCTTATTGAAGAAAGGAAATATGCATTTCCTAATTCCGTTCAACATTTGCCAATCTCAAAATGCTCAAATATAAGCCGACATATTGGTCTATCAGTACTATTAAGTAAATTAGGTGCACCATATGTTCATGCAGATAAAAGCAGACTCTATTTATCTCGGTTTTGCATGAAGCCATCAGTTTTGAGGATTAGACAGCACAGAGGCATAGAACATGTAGTTTTAATGCAGTTTGTTGGTATGAGGGATGTATACAATATGCTGGATTTTTTTGCAAGCAGGAAAAACTCACTCTAGGCCTACATTGGATCCTTTAAATTGAAGCACATCAGATGCGGTTTACTGGGATCACGGCCAGTAGCGGTCACAGCTCTGTGATATGAAACATACCTCCCTTCCCTGATGCAGCTCTTCCAAATCACCGCCCCGCTAATGGACCACAATCCGTATGCAGCAATAAATGCAAATGTGGATTTATTAATGAATGTATTCACTACAAATGCACCACTACTAGTGATAACAAAACATTCTTTATAAAGTTGAAGTCAGAATTATTGGACCCCTTGTATATAATTTCTAATAACTGATTTCTTTTATCTTTGCCATGATGACAGAGCATAATAATTTACTAACTATTTTGCAAGACACTAGTATTTAGCTTTAAGTGCAATTTAAAGGCTTAACTAGGCTAGTCAGGGTAATTGGGCAAATTATTGTATAACGATGGTATAAAAAAAAATATATTGCTTGAGGAGGCTAATAATAATACGACTTTAAAATGGCTTTTAAAACATTAAAACCTGCTTTTATTTTAGCTGGAAAAAAACAAAGACTCTCTGGAAGAAAAAAAATTATATAAAAATATTAGAATACTATAGCAAATACTGTGGACATTTTCTTGCTCTATTAAACATCATTTAGGAAACATTAGAAACAGAAAAAGTAAATTCACGAGGGCGAATAACTTTGACTTCAACTACACTCCATATTAAAATAATAGAACTAAAGAAGAACGAAGACCACAAATGCAACACAAAACAGGTGAAATGGGCTATTTATGGAGGTTGACATTGCTGAACAGATGGCTGAGGTGACGGACCAGCGGTGCCTCTGTACGGGACGCCTCATGTTGATTGTGTTTCAATCAATGACATACACCTGCTTGGACAGCTTTGCTTCATGCTGACGCAAGAATCCCAACAGAAATCCTATTTTCAGCTGACTCACTCTCACAGTCGCTGGCCTTCTAACATCCTCTAAAATAGTGCTTTTACCACACAATAATTTAGGATTAATATTATGCATTAAATATATTATTATTACCATTCTTCTTCTTCTTCTTCTTCTTTAATAATTAATAATAATAATAATAATATTAATAGTAATGTATGCATGGCTTCCTGGTTACAAGTTACAATTACCAGTACGTTTTAGGCATAAAAAAGTTATTAATATTTAATATTTAAAAATAAATATTAATAATAATAATATGAGGGTTATTTTAATGAATTGCCATGCGTTAAAGGATTTTAAATGCATAATGTGGACAGCGGAGGTAAAGAAAGAACCACCCAAAAGCACAGGACTTTGCCTCCACAAAGTGCATTTAAGATGCTTTAACACACTACAAGCCATTGATTATACGGCAAAGTTATAGATATTATATTTGCAAAGTTATAGATGATTCTTTTAAATTTCACCAAATTTCCATCAGATAACATGTTAGATCCCTTGGTCCCCACTTTGAATCAGTCGCATGTGTGGGCATGTAATTGACCCAGGGCCCAGGCATATCTAATAGCTCATAGTAACGTGCGTTAGCTATCTCTTAGTAGAAAAAGACATGGTCGGAGGACAACATGCAAAACACAGACATCCACGCCTAACATGCAAACTTTAGACTCATGCACGGGCCATGCAAAGCAAACACATCTTGATATCTCAAAATCTGTAGTGCAGGTCTCTGGGTTTTAGTACAACGCATAGTCTTTCAGTGCATTCATTTGGAATTCCCTAATACGCAACATATTTGATCAACTTAATGAGCTCTGAATGCACTGTTTAATGAGCGTCAGTCAGGTTGACAAGATGTTGGGAGTTACAATGTTTAATAAAGTCTGAAAACCTGATCCAATGAATAATCTGAAGCCTTTGTAAGAGCAAACACAAATAGCGGCACAGTAATTCAGATGTCAGTGAAAGACAATGCTGTGAATCATGGACAAGCACAGGGTTGTGTAGGTTGACATTCACAATGCGGTGACTCATGCTGTCGAAGAGTCTTACAAGTCATTTTGAATCCGGTAAAGTTTCACTGCAGATTTCTGGACCGGGACTAGGTATAGGCTGAACGATAATTATTGTTTCACCTGTCAAGTAAAAAGGAAACCATTACCTCATACTACAGGTCACAGGAAAGATTTCAATGTACTGGATTCTTACATAAGTGCAAGGATAGCCAAAAGTAAAACATTTAAATGAATGGTTGATCCAAAAATGAAATCCTGCTGTTAGTGTACATGTAGGTAGGGCTGTGCGATAAAATAGGTATCGATATTTATTGAAATATTAATAAAATGTTTCGGTATGAAGGCTATAGTTTTATTAAAATGTGGCTGCTGAGTGCGCGCCTTGGAAGAAATACCAATTAGCTTGACAAAAGAAAAATGCCAATGAGTTAATTAAATACCTCATTACTTTAACTTAAATGGAGTAAGATCACAGTACTCATATAGATTAGTTTAACTCAAATGGTTTGTAGCAATCAGCACTCAGTTGGATTGAGTTCTCTTCATTTATTGGGTTTTACTGTGCTCAAAATTGCTTTGTTTACTCAAATGGAGTAAGTTCACAGTACTCATTAAAATTAGTTTTTGAAATTAAACCATGAGAAAAGGATCGCAACAAACCATTTGAGTTAACTTTTTGGGTTTTACAGTGTAGTAACGAGAGATGCCATACAAAACTGTGAAGGAAACCACATGCTCACGCTTGTCACTTCAGGTCAGAATAACAACACACGCGAAAACTAGTGCCAGATAGCAGCAGTGAGGAGATTATAAATACATTTTTAAAAATGCAAGGATTTTGCCAGAGTGGCTTTTCGGTTTATTTTCTTGTGCATCCCAGCTACTAGCTCCACATTTGAAAGATTTTTTAGCAAAGTGGTAATGTAGTCATTCAACTTCACAATTTGTAATGTTCAATATGTATTTGAATAATGATGGCTGGTTCTTTTACTTAAAAGCTCAGATTTGATTCTCAATATTTGTTTTGTTTACAGAGGTTTACTGTATAATCATTATTCACACCTTACAAATGTTGATCTACCTTTACCATTGCACACACTTTGTAACATTTTAGCAAGTTTAAGAGTCTCTTTAACACTTTTATTACAAAAAGGTCAGATATTTAGATTAAATATTTTTGTTTGTCTATTAAAACTATTTGCCTTAGTAATGCTGGTCAATTAAAATAAAAGTAATAAACAAAACATACTAATATTCCTAAATGGACTGTTAGAACATCTTCAATAGTTATCAATATTGAATGATATGAAACATGATCATTTTTTTTTGCAATATCGCCCAGCCCTAGATGTAGGTGATATTTCTTCTTTATTAAACCATTAAAATTGATTTTAGGGTTCCAGAACTTTGAAAAGAGCTGAAAGAGAGAAACACAAAACATACAGGACAACAAAATTATCACCCCTGGCTCTGCTGAGGTCTTTTAGAGTGAAACAACCAGTGTGTGCAAAAAAACAAAAAACCTTATTTAATGATCTCCCAAAGAAAACAAATCCAATTATATCTTGGATGTCCTTAGGAAGAGTAAATTGGTAGCAATTTTTCATTTTCAGGCAAACGCTGGCTTTAAATCCATATAGAGTGCATCATTTACGAAAGGTCAATATCTTTATGATTACACTTTGAATGTGTAAACCCTATATTCAAACAATTTCAAAACAATTAAAACTTTTTGCTAATAATAACCCTCAATAATATTTTTCACAAAAATAAAAAAAAAAGAGAACACTTTTTTCATTACAGAAAATCGGCACTGGCTTGATTGGTTTGTGACTTGTGGAGCTGCACATCGATGGATTTGCTCTTCAATGTTTGGACTTTCAGCAGTGAAATTTAAACCACGCTAAACTAAACAACTTCAACTCTGAAAGCTTGACTGACACAGTTTCAATTTACTAGAATTTCTAGGTTAAGCTGCTTTGACACAATCTATATTGTAAATATAGAAATAAAGATGAATTGAAAATGCATATATAAAAAATTATCTGCATTACAAACCTGCAACATGCCAAAACTGCTTGTCTACTCAACTTGATAATTATATATTTAAGTGCTAAATTTAGAAACTACTGATATAATACTTTGCGCTTTGCATCCAATAAATAATACAAAACCTACATTAGCATCAGGAAGATGAGGCACTCAATAGCCAGTGTCCTAGTTGACAGATACACACACACACACACACACACACACACACACACACACACACACACACACACACACACACACACACACACACACACACACACACACACACACACACACACACACACACACACACACACACACACACACACACACACACACACACACACACACACACACACACACACTTGAACGCTCAAAATGTCCATCAAGGAAATGACCGAGGCTAGACAAGTGAAATGAGTCCCATCTCACTCGACGCTTAATTTATTTGACTATTAAATGAAGATAAACTGCATTCACCTTCAAGTCATTTCAAACACTAGACCAGAATAGAGACCTAGACTATTAATATAAAATGCAGTGCAATATTTGATGATGGGTGATTTTGAAGGCAATCCATCTCCTCACTTATTCATTGATCTAACCTGACTTAAAAGACGGAATTTGTTTTCTTCTTATCACAGTATAAGCCAAATATTCAATTAGTGTACTATGTACTTAAACGTTTTTGCGTTTTTTAGGGCTAAAAAGGGTCGACTTAATTGGACAGAATAACAATCATTAATCAATCTTTACTTTTTAATACTTGGTTGCTAATCCTTTGCAGTCAAAAATAGCCTGAAGTGTCGATGTCCAAATATTTATGGACGATGGATAATACAAGTAATGCATACACATACATTTAAATGTCTTTGAAAATATATTTTTTTTGTTTTTAACGTATGAGTGTGTATTACAAATACAAAATTAATAATATAAAAATTATGTGAAAACAAACTTTTATTTTGGATGTCATTAATTGCAACAAATTTTTGGCCAGCACTAATCTTTAATGATTAAAAACATGCTGAACAGTAAAACATTGTGGTTTGAAAGAGTAGGAAAAATGATAAACAATTAACATTTTATATATTAATAGTTGAATATAATCGAACAATGGACATTCTCATATAAAAAGCAAATAAAAATAAATAATCATGATAATCATAAATATTAAAATATGATATATATTCTGCACGCATATATATATATATATATATATATATATATATATATATATATATATATATATATATATATATATATATATACATACAAATATACTGTAATACACCCTGATTACTTTGTCACTGACCCACATATTATTATGTAAAAATAAATTCAGCAAAAAACTATATTTCAAAAAAGCGCAATGTTGACTTGACTTAACTTTTCTGATGGATGTATTAATTTTTGCATCATGATTCATACAGGTAATTGCTTAATTCATCAGTCTTTTGTGCCATTTGCAACATCATCAACTGCCAGATAAGCACCACCGCAGATCAAAACAAGCACGCCTTCCCAACAAACTCACCTCCTCCATCCTGCTCTGCTTTGATCTGGGCCTCCAGGTCTTCTGGGTCCACGTACTGGTAGTTCTCATCCTCCTCTGGTGGTTTGCACTTTCCACAGCAGAAACAGCAGCAGCAACAGCAGCAGCAACAGGAGAAAACCGCACAGCACATGACTGTAGCCTGGTGAGCAGACACAGACCTCAGATTAGAAACAACTCTTTCAGAAAGCCACATGTTGGAGATTTAATTCCACAGTGACAGGTTAAATTTACAAGGCGCTTCCACAAACTATTAATCAATCTTGGTCATGAGAGATTATCAGGCTAGGAAGTTCCCAAAATTAAACAAAATGAAACAAGGAAAATGACTGGTAAAATACAAAAATACATTGCGAATATCATTACATTAATATTATTATTAATAGTAGTCATAGTAGTATTATAACCTTTATTTTACCAGGAAAGACACATTGAGATTAAAAATCTCTTTTACAAAGCGTCTAACAGACAACAAACAAAAAAATTTTTTTTTAAAGTTTTGTTAACAGTACTTTCAAATTTCACAAAATATAGTCATTTAGAGAAGATAAACATGCCTGACAGCTATTAAACATATTTTAAAATGGGAAAAAAGTTTAAAGAATAAAACCAAAATAATAATTTACTCCAAAACCTATCTACCGAAATGTAATGGAAGATTTTCAGATAATTCGGGGAGAATTTTAGATTTATTTATTGCCACATCAGCAGCTTATGGCTATTTCATGGCAAAATGGACATACATAAAATATAACAAGATTAAAATTAATTCATATTACAATAAAGAAGTTACTTAGACAAATATATAAAAAAATAAATAGATAAAATTCACACAAAAAAATATTCAAAAAAAGTTAAATATGATATTTCAGTTTAATTTTTTGATAAATAATTTAAAACTCTTCCTGGTGGTAGCTTTTTAATAATATCCATCAAAGTACTCTCCTTATAAAATGATGTCTAATGGAATTTAAACTTCTACATTCCAACAAAATATGTTTTATAGTAAGAGCAGAATTTTAGATTTAAGTGGTCTTAACTAATCACTGGAAGTCAATCTTATAAAATGTATTTTTCCTGAATGAATGAATGAATGATTGAATGAATGAATAAAATGTGTGCCAAGCAAAAATCTTCATTTTATTCATCTTCAACTTTTCATTTCATGAGTAAATTCATTACTAATTTTCATTACTAAAAATACAAAGTAATTGATGTTGCGTTCAGACTGCAGTTGCTGGATTAGCTGGCTAGCCAGTTAAGTTTCAGTTTAGTTTTAATTTAGGTACCATTATGGCAGCTTGACTTTAATCACTGTTTGTTGCCATGGAATAATGGAGCAGCTGAGATCAGCTAAGCTACCTATGGTACATTAAACCAAGAATTTGTGCAAACTAATCTGGTTTCAGTTATGTTTCAGTTAATTGGTTCAGTTAATTATTTTTTATCTGACTCCATATCAACCTGCAGCCCAAGACCGGTTACTTACTGAAGCTAAGCAGATCTGAGCCTGGTCAGTACCTGAATGGGAGACCACATGGGAAAACTAGGTTGCTGTTGAAGTTCTAATGCTCCAGTAAAGTGAAGAGGACACTATACTATCAGTGAGGTCTGTCTTTCAGATGAGACACTGAACCGAGGTCCCACCTCACTGTGGTCATTAAAAATCCCATGACACTTCTCATAAAGAATAGGAGTCCTGGCTAAATTCCCTCCATTGGCCCTTACTGATCATGGCCTCCCAATCATCCAAATCCACTAAATTGGCCACCAATAGTTGGTGTCAGGTGAGCGCATATGGCGCCATTGTCCTGTGGCTGCTGTCACATCACCCAAGCGGATGCTGTAAACCGGTGGTGGTGTGGAGAGATCTCCCTCATGATTGTGAAGTGTTTTGGGTGCCAGGCCATACACAATAAATGTGCTATATAAACAAACATTAAATTACATTACAGGGTTAGCCAGCTAATCTAGCTTCAGGATACAGGCCCCAGGTGAGATTATGGGACATGTTGACTCCTAAATACATGGTAAAATTATGGACTAAAAAAGGTCAAGCTTTGTGTTTGCAACAACTGCAACCTGAACAAGAAGGTGTGTAAACTTTGTAAATCCAGTAACAGCACCAATATCTCGCCTCACTTCATTTCTTGCTCACAGTGTTCAAAAGTGGTCACCTAAAGCACTCGTCCTGTGCTCCTATTAGTTAAAAAGAGCACGTTAAGAAACCAACCATCAGGAAAAAAAAAAACGAAATTGCTATTCTTTCTGTCAGGATACCATACGCTGTGGTGTCATTTGTTAAAGGGATAAATTAACTGAACTGAAAATTCTCTCATCATTTACTCAGCCTTTACTTGTTCCAAGCCTGTTTCTCTGTCTGTCTTCTGTTAAACACAAAACAAGATATTTTGAAAAATGTTGGAAACTTTTAACCATTAACTTCCGTAGTTTTTTTCACTACTATGGAAGTCAATAATTACAAGATTTCAGCTTTCTTCAAAATATCTTTTTATGCGTTTAACAGACGAAAATAAGTCAAACAGGTTTGGAACAAGTAAAGGCAAAATAAAAAAAAGCTAATAAAAGTTTACAGTAACAGTAAATGTGAATTTTTGGATGAGCTCTCCCTTTAACCACTATAAAACACTATATAAAACCAAGTGATGAATTCTTGCAATTCTGATCCCAATTATAACTCATAAACCACCACTACAACACACTACATCCAACTGATTGTACCAAATCAGGCTGAAATTGTGTAGTCTAGATCTGGCAAATATTCCACTACAGAATGTCTGTGTAGGTCAACACAAGGAGTAAACAGTAAATAATAGCTCTGCTTATATGAAAACTAGCTCTCACCTTGAACCACCACTTTGACATGAGGAAGTAGTATTTGACACTTTCTTCTCCAAACTGCTCCGACACGTAGAGTCCCATGGAACCGTACTCATCGTAGATCTTGCGCTTAGTCTCATCGGTGAGGATAGAGTTGGCATTATTAATTTCTTTGAACTTTTCTGCAGCTTCAGGATTGTCTGGATTCTTGTCTGGATGGTATTTCAGAGCTAGTTTTCTGTAAATGCAAAGAATCATGCATGTGTTAAAACAATGATTGAAGTAAATACAGCATGCACCGTTTTGATATTGCTTCAATCATGGACAATGCAACACACATAAATGGCTGTTCATTGAAATCATTTAAGTTCATACAGCAAAGTAGTGTTGTCAAACGAATCAACTTTGGTACCAATCGGTACAAAAAAAAAAATGTAAAAATGACCAAATCACAGTAATTTCTGTTAAGGGCATGACCACAATGGCCAATCAGTGGTGTTTAAGAATGTGTTTAAACGTTTGCATGGAATGGATGTTTTTAAAATTTCAGTAGCGATTGGTCCTGAAGTTGATACTTTTGACAACCCTACAGTACAGCCATAAACCTAGGGCTGGGCAACAAAATCGATATCGGTACTTATTGACCGAACACCATTGTCAATATCAATAATAAAGAAGCGCTATAGTTTTATTAAAATGGGGAGTTAGAAACAAGAAACCAAAAAGCCACTCTGTTGACATCCTTTTTGATTTACAATCTCCTCATTGCTGCTATACGGCACTCATTTTCACGTGGTGTTATTATTCTGATTTGAGGTGACGAGCGCGAGCGATATGAACATGCGTTTTCCATGTACACCTAGTTGAAAACATCTGAACTTTTCTGAATGCCCCGAGCACTAGAACCAACCAATCTGCTTCAAACTTTGTATGGAATATACACATTTCAGTAATAACGGCAGACTAAATACCTCAGACAAACACAAAGCACGTGCTCACGCTTGTAACTTCAGGTCAGAATAACAACACAGGCAAAAAATGAGTGCCGTATAGCAGGAGTGAGAAGATTATAAATGAACAAGGATGTGAACAGAGTGGCTGTTTGGTTTATTTTCTTGTGCATCCCAGCCACTAACTCCCGATCTGAAATAGTTTTAGCATAGGGGTAATGTAGTCATTCAGCTTCACAATTTGTAATGTTGCAGTATGTATCTGAATAACCAAAAGGGCCTTTGTTCAGATAAAAAAAAATAAGAAAGAAAAAAAAAACAATAATAGACAGATTTTGTTCAACTAAAATTTTGTATTTAATAAATATTTATACCAACATTTGATAGTATTAATATTGAATAATTACATATACATTTTACATTTCAATTATAGAGATGGAAAATGTTTTCTTCATTAATTATTACTTTTTTTAATGAGTTTCGCATAAAATTAGGCCTATAGAGCATTTTATAGTTCTTATATATTTTAAATAATCTGTCAAAACAAGCAGACTCTAACTGTGTACAAAAACTCTTTATAAACCAAATGTATGCACAAAAGACTTGTAATATTAGTTATGAATATAGTTCGGCAAAAGGTTTTATTGAGATGTATTGTTAGTGATTTGATGCGTGTCGTATCGATTGGGTAGCTTTACATTCATTCATTCATTTTCCTTTAACTTAGTCCCTGGCTTATCAGTGGTTGCCACAGCAGAATGAACTGCCAACTACTCTGGCATGTTTTACGCAGGGGATGCCCTTCCAGCTGCTACCCAGGGAAAGCTACTGGGAAAAGTATAGACCAAGGAAAATTAGGACTCGTTTAAAATGATTTAATACCTACAAGACAATATTTCAGTGAATTTAATACTTTAAGGCCTAAAATTGAGTTTTTTGAAATTTAAGACATTTAAAGATTCTGTGGATACCCTGCTTATATTACCATTAAAATGGGGAGAAAAAAAAAATTCACAACATTTACAGTACCTGTAAGCTCTTTTAATATCCTCTGCTGTGGCTCCTTTCTCCAGTCCCAGCACCTTATACAAACTATCCCCTGTAGTGGACATCTTCCTCTGAGGCCTGTCAGAGGGCGGCTTGGCGTCTGCCATGATTCAAGCTGAAGAACCACAAAAAACATTAAATTATGCATTCAAAACTTTCACTGCATTAAACAGGAGTTGCTTCACATGCAGCATTATTGACACGCATAATGTACACAGACACAAACTGGCGGACACAAGGTGTGGCAGTGTTGAATGGTGCTCATGTTGAAACATACAGGTTTGGTTTTCAGATGTGAGAAAGACATCCACAAAAGACTTAAACACTACTGAGAAAACATGAATGATACATTTCCGCTTATATTTTTGGAAGCGTACCACTAACATGATGCAATAGGCAGAGCAATGGCTTCCCCAGTCTCAGAATGCCTTTGCATAAGATGATTATGTTTTGCTGATCTCACAGATTACAACTCCATGTTGACAAAGCCATTAGACATGTATGCACACACAACACCTTCCCAGATCATTACAGCCTTTAAGTGACTTAAACACTAAACTCAACATGGGTCTTTTTGAGAAACGCCCTGTTGAACCACATCTCTACAGTGTCTTGAGTTTAAACTGGCAACAAAACACATTCCTAAATCTTTGACATAAAAAACGCTGTTGTTTTTAAATGTCTGCTCACTACTGAATTACGTTTACATTTATTTAAAGCAGCATTTATTTTTAAGCAGCATAACCAGTTAGAACATTGAAAGACAAGAACAATAATTTGCATTGGAATGTACATTTTAAAATACAGCGTTCCCTCAAGATAATGTGGTTCACCTTTTGCGCAGTTTTACGGATTTGTTTTTTACAGCGCATTGCATTTTGTGTCCAAGGGTGCGTTTCCCTGACAACAACATAACTCACAGCTAAACCATTAAAGTACGATGCATCGTTTGGAAAAAGAGAGATGTAGTGACGAGTGTTTCCCAAAACAGCAGTTTTTTTGTCGCAGAATTGTCGTTTGAACCACATTAGTTATAACGTAAAATGTCCATAATGATGCTCTAAACGGGGTGGAGTATCTACTTCTTTAAAGAAAAACCCCAAATTTGTTGTGCAAATTATATTGTTTTACACGCACACACATTTAAAACAAAAATATAATATTAGTTTTGAAAAAAACATGCACTCCCTTTCCATATTAATTGAAATGTATAAATGATGTATATATGTATATATAAATGTAAACGGCATATACTGTATATAAATTATAATAGGTTATATAAATAACCTACAATACATTAAAAGAATTAACATATGCGCTTAGGGTTGTAACAATATACCGGTATGACGGTTTACCACGATTTGAACGTGCACGATTATCATACCATGAACAATTGCATATCAACGGTTTTAACCCTTAAAGACCGAGACAGCCGCCCGCGGCTAAAAATAAGTATTGCTCTTAAATGTTTAATAACTTTTGATCCGCTGATCCGATTCATACAATTCAAAGATTGGCATAAAGAAGAGAATCTCAGCTTTCCAGTGCTGTATCACATAACATTCGCGGACTTTCAGAGGCTCCGGAATCAGTGCGGTTACGTCATCAACATTTGACAACGCTGATTTGACAAAGAAACGCTCGTCACTGTGTCTCCGGACAAATCAGACATGATACATTGATTGTCCCTCCTCCATGCCCAGATTGGTTCAAACTCGCTATATCACAACCAATAAGCATACGTTTCGCTTTTGTTTGTGGACCAAGCTTTTTGAACAACACGGAATGAGAGATAGGCATACATTTATGCGCGGCTAAATAAAACGCAAAAAAAAAAAGTTTTGCATGAAATAATTCTCATACTAAGTACTTTTGCATGCACAGCAGCACAGAAACATGACAAAACAGTGACACAGCAAAGACGAAATGCTGCTCTCGCTGTTTTCAAAAGACGCAAATGAAGATGCAGCTGTTTGTCGCGAAACCGTCAAACCGTGGTATTGTTTTAGACGATTATCATACCGTGAAAAATTCATACCGTTACAACCCTATATGCGCTATATTTATGTTTTCACCAGCTTTGGAAACATAATGTAACTTCCGCTTTTAAATAATAGGTCACCTATAACTTTTGTCATAAGCCACAGCTGCCAAAATGGCATAAATATCTTCAAAGTGCACTGCGAAGGGAGTTCAATTGTCAATAAGAATTGCTAAACTGAACTGTAAAAAAAAATACTTGGAAAGCTAATTACACCCAAGAAAGATGACTTTTATCATTGCAAGTTTAAATGTTAGAATGTTCTAAATTAATAAGGCATGGGGGGATAACTGGAAACAGAACACAACCATGAACTATCAACTATGCTTCTAACCACAGCTCTAGAGGTGCAATTGCTATTGTACAAGTTTGCCATGCAGTTTGCGAATGTTCGTTGGAACGATGGATTTGGGAAACACCAAAAACACCGAAGCAACTTTCGACCTTAGCTGGCTAATGATGGTTTTTGGAGTTTGACTTCTGGATAAAGGAGAGTAGAAGTTATGCGAGTGTTTAAATGAGAGAAAAGTGTGAAAATATTGATGATTGTCAGAGAAAAGTGTATAACGTGTGTAGTGAGGGGTTTTAGCCTTAAAAACATCTATAATCTTTGTAAAAAATAAAGTGGACTATACTTCGGGATTTCACCTAATGCGGGCTGTTTTTAGAACGTAACTCCAACGATTAACGAGGGACCACTGTATATTCAAATAAAAATTGGTTATTTAAAATCAACAATTAAATAATGGATTCAAATTTTATGCTGTATTTGATCAAATACAGGTCACCTAGATGGAAAAAAAAGAGATCTTTCTTAAACATTTTAATATTATTTGACCCCCAAAAAACTTGAATGACACTACAACTTGTGTCTGAAACCTCTAAAATGCTGCATTTGTAGGCACCTTTCCAAGGCAGGATGGCATAAAGGCACATCTGAATACAAATTCTGCTTTACTCCTGTTTCGGTGTGGAACTTTCTTCAGATGAGTCCTTTGCTGCCTTCGATATTCCACAATCTACCATTTCTGACACTTAAAATGCATGTAAATGATTGTTTTTTTAGCAACATTTTCCACTTTTAATGGCATTTCTAGTGATAAGTTAGTATTGTAGTAAGAAAATATTTCTTTAGTCATCACCAAAGCTCTCTCTCATTTTTTGGACATAATTAAGTTATGCTGTCTCAGAAATTTGTCTGAAATCTGTTGTATGTGGTGTCTTCGTGCACTAAAGCTACAGCCTACATTTATTATTGCAAAATAAACAACAGTCTTGATTACATCATCCACAACACTCCTGAGGGAAGACATGTCTTTGGCCACATTTTGTTTCCATGGTAATTTATCTGATTGAGATTATGGGTAACACTGTACTTTAGAAAATCTGGCAATTAAACAGGTCATCAGGTTTTAGATGATATGGGCAAAGTTTATACGAAATGCTGCAACAGGAGAACGGAGCCACGACAGAGGACAGTATAAAAAAAAGAAGCTTGCAGGTACAATAAATGCAGTGTTTATTGTTTTCAAATTTCCAAATTATTTAAAAATGGTTAAAAAGATCAAAATTAAGATTTTTTAACAGCAAGCAAAAAAAAAACATCAATGAGGAATCTGAAGGGAACACGTGTTCTCTGAATGCAAGTTAAGAGGGTTTTTATTATTAGAAACACTTCTTCATAAAAATAAAAAAAAAACAATGAAAATTGTAGCAAACACCGAAAATATTGTTTACTATACCTTTTGATAATGCTGTGAAAAAAAAGTTAATCCTCTGTGTTTTTGTCACTTTTTCCAGTGCTACTGTCAGGAGACTTTTGAATCAATATACACAAGCAAAATTACTTTCCGTCTTGCTTACTGTAAAACTGATCAAGTTTGATTAAAACGACAACTATCTGCTAGAAATGTCTAAAACTATCTAAGAAAATCAACTTTAATCAATCGGAAAACTCATTTTCATACCTCAATGACAGATATTTATTCTCGTTTGGGGCATAAACTCAGTTAAAGGCACAGTATGTAATTTTCACCACTAGAAGTCTCATATTCACAACAAAGATAAAGTTTGATCTTGGAAATTGTGGTCTGCATTGCATCCTGAGCTAAAGCAGTGTGGCTTTTATTATACTACATTACTGCTTCTGTTTCTTCTGATCGAAATTACGAGTAGAAGCAGCAGTGCTGTTTTATCATACTAAATACATTTATAGTTCTGTTATAACACTACTCTATGCAGTCTAACTAAACACAGCATATTAAAGCATATTTGGCATATATATCGGACAGCTAAGGTATGTGACAACATTATAGGGCATACTCAAGTAAAAATTGCTTATTTCTCTGGATTTGAACATTTAGAATAACTACACAAGTCAGCAAAATATATAACATTTCTAGGTGTTTTGGGATATCTTGAAACCAAAATCTTACATATTGTACCTTTAATTTAATTCAATTTCTCAAAACAAAAATACAAATTTAAACTCCATTTTGCATTAAGTAAATGCATCTCATTTTACTTGTCTGCATTGATATTTTTAACATTACGGACCAATAAAACAATCATAAGAAAAGCAATACACACACAATACAATACACTAGAGAGCCAAATGATCGGCCATATCAAACTGCACTTGTGCCAGCTCCATGAGCCTCTGTTCATCAAGCTGTAAGCTTATCTCAGGCTTAACTCTATTGCAGATGAATCTAGCGGCTGTGCCATGTCTAATGAAATGCCCACTAATCACACAGGTCACCTTCTTCCAGATGATGACAACTGGCTCAATGCTCCTAAAACAGCCTGTTTGATAACTTCGTATGGCAGGTCAATCCACACACTTAATGCAGCATATGGTATAACTCAAGACAGTTTGAAAATAAATTGACTTTCAGGACTCCAGACTGCAACTAAAGGCCCTTATTTTGCTATATTATTCCTTTGAGAATAAAATAGTCATGTTGGAGGTGGCATTAGTGCTGAGCAATAGGATAAGCATTGCCATTTCAGGTTTGTACAAGAAAAATTAAATGTCAAAGACGGAATGAAACAGCAGACCAAATTTAAGCCATTTATCAGCTTAATGATAACGCAACACAAGCTTGAAGCGAATGCATTTCTACTTGTATGATCTCAATCACATGGTCATTATTAAACAGCACTGTTTAGTGAAAAGATCTCTGCTAGAGACCATAAATGTCTCTGTGATAAAGTAGAGAGATGCAGAAAACAGAAGAAATATTGTACTAAAACAAACTGGTCAGAAGGCTTTTTAATGCATAATTACATTTGGAATGTGCACTAAATTAGGGACATCACAGTTTAATTTTAATACATTAATAACGTAAAGATGCATGAAAGAGATAAAGGAATAGAACAATGTGTGGCAAAATACAGTGTTCTAGCTATTAAGCTACTGTATAATAGTGTTTGGGCAGCATTGTGGCGCAGTGGGTAGCACATTTGCCTCATAGAAATATACACTAGATATCGCATAGGGACCCTGAGCATGCGTCAATAGCGCCGCCACATTGGTACAGTGCTCCCAGGACAAATGTCATTCAACCGCACTAGACAAGACAGTGTTATTACGTGAAGATGCTGGACTATAGCGCAGTCTACGGGTGTAGTAACAAGCAAACAAAGAAAACAAAGCACAAAGGCAGAACATTTCATAGGTAATATTACGTTTTTTTCTGTTTTTGTAGGTTCTGAACTTTTGTGCTAATCAGGTAACGTTATTGATGATAACAGTCACTTACTGCACTCACCATAAGGCAAAGCAGCTCCAACTCGCACTAAACACTTGGCTTATGCTAGTTTTGTTGAATAAAATCAGCAAACAATGCAAAAGAAATATGACAACGAGATGCTACGCTGCCAGAAACTTGTATTATTATCGGTTGAGTGAAAGAGTTGTTCGGGGGATTCATTCACAAACAAATCGCTCCCTCCGTCAGTATGAGAAGTAAAAGCAGGAGAGGAGGTGTGTTTCAGGACACGTTTAGATCAAATTTAACAGGGAGGGTGAATAGTACATTTCAGTACACACAAACACAAGCTTTTTGTCAGGAATGCCCGTGTGGTCACTGATCCATCAATGTAGAAAAGGGATGTAAAATTATAATTTTCGTAATTAGATACATACTAACATCCAGGAAAACTCCCGATCATAGATATTTGTGTATGTGTGTATATCTCTGGCTTTGGATGGCCACAGTCCTCCACTGTACCTTGGTCCCGCATTCATTTCAAAGGAGCGATACCCTGTACCAAGATGGCGTCGCTTTTGACGCATTCCGTCCAATAGACAACAATAGGCCAGGCGACATCTAATGTATATATCTATGCAATCGCCTCACAGTAAGAAGGACGCTGGTTCGAGCTTTGGCTGGGTCAGTTGACATTTCTGTCTGGAGCAGGGGTGGGCTACTCTTTCCTGGAGGGCCGATGTCCTGCACAGTTTAGCTCCAACTCTGATCAAACACACCTGCTTATAGATAATTAGTGATCTAGGAGACACAAATTAGCATGTTCAGGTGTGGTTTCATAAGAGTTGGAGCTAAACTATGCAGAACATCGGCCCTCCAGGACAGAGTTTGCACACCCCTGGTCTGGAGTTTGCATGTTCTCCCCGCAATCGCAAGGGTTTCCTCCAGGTGCTCTGATTTCCCCCACAGTCCAAAAACATGTGCTATAGCTGAATTGAATAAACTAAATTGGCTGTAGTATACGTGCGTGAATGAGAATGTATAGGTGCTTCTCAGTGTTGGGTTGCAGCTGGAAGGACATCCGCTGTGTAAAGTAATGTTGGATAAGTTAGCCGTTCATTCCGCTGTGGTGACCCCAGATTAATAAAGGGACTAAAGGCTCACACTGTCAATTTTTTTATAATCCTGAACGATTGTAGCTATGTCAGACTGCACAAACATGGCTTCCATGCCCCATTGTAAGATCTCAGCTGTCATAATGTCAGACTGAATGACAATGAAAACGCACCATACACGAAAGAAAACACCCCCGGAGTTTGACGACATCCATCCCCATCACTAAAATTATTCTGAAATGATTCCTCAGAGCAAATGTAAACAATTTGTAGCAGCAATTTTGAAGAAAAAAAAAACTGTTCTGACATTTCACCGTGGTCAACTGAATTGCCGCATGGATTGCATCATCAAATTTCAAGTGGTGCTCGCTGCAGAGCCATTTGAGGAGAGCTGAGCTCCAGCGAGGGGGAGCTTAAGCTTGAGCTCCACCTTTTTTGCACTTCTTCTACGAGTGATGTCACTGGGGGTAGGGTTAGGGGTGGGGTTGGTGTACGCATTAAAACAGCTTACAGGAGGAGGAGCGACAGCTCATGCTCCCCCTCGCTGGAGCTCAGCTTTCCTCAAATGGCTCTGCAGCGAGCACCCTCTCTCAAATTTGGAGCTCCTAATGGTTCTTGGATTGATGCTCATCACAGCTGTTGTCACACTGCAGGAAAGTGTCTGAAATCTTCTGACACTGCCAGAACTTCTTTTAGGGAAAAATTTGATCGCAAAGGGCAATAAGCGCCTGTCAGTGAACATGTCAAACCAACGATCAAAGATCACTGATTTTAGCCGCGGATTTTAGGAATCTTTAAGGATTTCCCAAGTTTGTCTCAGATGACAAAATCATGGCTGAAATGTCAGTGTAAGAGAGCTTAAGCTGAAAAGAAAATGAATATCAGTGTTTGTGCATATGAATTCATACCAGTGTTATTTTAGTATCACCATTTAAGTTTTGTAGTTTAAAATTATTGTTAGTTTGAATAAGGTGTTTTAATGATTTTTTTCTCTTTTCTTTATCTGACAAAACAGTTTTAATATCATCCTTTGTATGTCTACAGTGTGTGCATACATAACAACATCATTAAAAAACATTTAAATGAACTGTTTTCATATTTATAAATATTGATTGAAAACCAAATCAGCATATAAAAGGATATCTGATGGATTTTGATGCTGAAAAACTTTTGAATTCATTACACTGACATGCATTAAAATCTAAACCAGCTCTGCTAAACTGCAGCAATATTTGACAACATTGCTAATTTTATTGCACTTTTATCAAATAAATGCAATCTGCTGACAAAAATATATAAAAAGACATCTGCTTTATTCATAAAGATATGGTAATATTAATATTATACTAAACATGAATGTACATTGCATTAATAAATACTTTGAAAGCTTTAATTTAAGAAACATTTAAAAAATGTTTTTTTAACATTTTTTATTTTACTTTTTTTTTGCATATACAGAATGGGACCTTTGTACGATAAAGCAACAGTCACCAATATTTATGGTCTAATATTACATAAACAACAAAACATAACATTCATTTAATTTTCACATGCACACAACTTGACTAACATTACTGTTCAATTTAATGGTCTCTAAAGTGAATTCTGACAAATTATGAACTCAATCTGTAAATCATAATTGGGTTGACTAGCAATGACGTCATAAAATGCCAATACTTAAAACAAACTAGCAGAAATATTCTATTCAATAAAAATATTAGAAGAAACCCTTTGTTTTCACTACAATTTTACATCAGAATAATTGAAGTAACCACGTGTTGGCTCTAGTCGTAGCATCCCAACACATCTGGGAAGAGTCGCGTGACGTCATGTGGCCATTGATAAGGTTTATTTTTATCCTGTTGTGGAGATGCATTTGCTTTGCTTTATCATTGTCATCATATTTACACCACTTATTGGCTGTTGTAACGGGCCCGTGTCCTTGTAAAACTATAATCCATTCCTAATCCAGTACAGATTACTATTCCCTTCGGTCCGTATCTTTTCCTTCACTCTCACTGTTCAACCAATGACCTGTTTGGTTTGACCAGACAACAGCTGCTATAAACAACATCTAAAACCCAGTATGCACCAATAAACCAAGAATTTAGTTATCTTTATTCGGGATTACAAATAAATCTGAAGGGAAAGAGCCAGACACGACCGGCTAATTGACACCTAACCTTAGTGTCAGCAAAACCACTTTGAATATGAATCCTTTAACATATTTTAATTCACAGCAGAGTATTTATAAAATCCACACACAGTACTGACTGGTTTGTGGGTTCAGTAATAATCTGCACGTACTTTTATCAATGAACCAAACGGCTGACTAGGCAGTTAGCATTAGCACGCTTAGCCACGACAGAATATCTCTGTTGATTTTAAGACTTAAATTGAAGCACAATAGCTTGAAACTCACCTTAAATTGGGTGGTTATGTGATATAGTGAATTGTGGCTGAATCATAGAGGAGTCAGCCGAAAGGTTTATAAGATATCCAATGTACAGCACCTCATTGCTATCGCCGCATGTCCTCCCTTGAAAGCGTACAGCGATCCGAGGACGCTCTTGATTACTGGAATCGATTCTTTGAACGGAGTCTTTAACATGTTCGACTCCCCCTGAAGATTAGGGGGTTCTGATGAACAGTTGATTCATTAAAACCGAGTCTTCGGCGGAGTCGACTCTTGTTCTATAGGATATGGCAGTGGCGTTCTATAGGGCGTTATCGATGCTTTGATGGTGAGCTACCCAAACGACTCCAGGATTGATTCTGTCGTGTCTTGCTCGTTAATACAATTTTTCAGCAATAGAAAATAAGATATCAGATATTAAACATACCGTACACGCGAAACAGGTAAAGAATTTAAGATTTATGATTTACGGAGTAAAATAGGTGAGAAATAATCAGGGTTTAAATGCAATTCATTTCAGGTTTTCAAAATAAAAGTCCGAATCAGTACTAATAATTACATAGCAGTATATTTAAGCTGTACGCACACATTCTAATTACAAATATAAAATGAATAAATCTAACAAAAAAGAATTTTGTAGTAAACTCATGAAAAAATGTTTTAAATTAAAAGAAATATCAGCTTTTCTGCAAAATGTACATACTGCAGTGTAATACTTTAGCTTTTAAACATACCCATTTTCTTTATTAAACATTGTTTTGTGCATATATACATAACTCACTCTTTCCATATTAATTTTGATAAAAACATGACCACTTTTTATTAGTGTAGAACTTTACAAAACATCCCATTTAATATTTTATTCATTCAATCATTCATTTTCTTTTTGGCTTAGTCCCTTTATTAACCAGGGGTTGCCACAGCGGAATGAACCACAAACTTATCCAGCATATGTTTTAAACAGCGGATACCCTTCCGGCTGCAACCCATCACTGGGAAACACCCACACACTCCGGACAACTTAGCTTCCCCAATTCACCTATAACACATCTTTGGACTTGTGGGGGAAACCAAAGCACCTGGAGGAAAGCTTCATGAACACAGGTAGAACATGCAAACTCCACATAGAAATGCCAACTGACTCGGCCAAGACTTGAATCAGAAACTTTCTTGTTGTGAGGCAACAGCACTACCCACTGCACCATCCTTTAATAGTTTATATATTAACAATAAATAACTGTTACAATCTATAAAATGCTTATTATTACCAGCAGTTTGTGTGTGTGTGTGTGTTTTAGCCACCCTTCATTTGTGCTATTAAATTGTGTACTCAGGGCAGTTGGACCAAAATGTTACAGCTAGTTGAATGAAAGAGACTCAAAAGCATAGAAAGATCAAAGATTGCCATTTTTATTGTCTAAAAATTTCAACTACAAAACCTTTACTCAGTATAGAAGAATAATCCTCCTACCACACTATCTATTTCTCTGAGAGGATTGGGTTACTAAAGTCTGGTCCCAATTGGATAGGAAAAAATGAATATGGTGACATGAAAATACATCTGCATTGTTGTAAATGCACAAGAAAAGAATACAGCATTTGCATTTATAACAGTAAAATATGTAGCTGTAGAACTGTTTGCAAGTTTAAAGACACTGAAATGACACTGAGCAATTCTCTACACATGCTAGAGCACTACAATAAATGAAAAAAACAAACAAACAAAAAATGTTAAACCACACTCCACTGTGGTTGATTTAATGTGCGTGTTTTAGGTAAAATACTCAATATGGAATGTTATTGTGGTCAATACCGGACTGAAAGACAATTCTGGGTACTTCAACCCACAAATCTCACTTAATGCAGCAATATAGAGTGAACAATAAACACGGAATCACATCAGTAAGCAATAAAATTTTTCCCTTTATTGCCAAATGTCAAGACTGAACCATTATGGTCCCTTCATCGCCCCAATACAGTAGCCAGTAGTGCCATCCGAATATACATCCCGTTCTCTGCCTGCCGGAAGTAAGCAGCCCGAGGATCTGTGTCCACTTCCACACTGAAAATAAAATAAAATGAATTAATGTCCATCCACTTTTGGAAGTAGTGATTCTGCAATAATTCTCCATTAGGATTTATCAAATATTATATTTACATTTTTCATTCATTCATCTTATTTTCGGCTCTGGGGTCGCCACAGCGGAATGAACCGCCAACTATGCCAGCATATGTTTTACGCAGCAGATGCGCTTCCAGCTGCAACCCATCACTGGGAAACATCCATACACACTTATTCACACACATACGCTACAAGCAATTTAGCTTACCCAATTCACCATTCACCTATACCACGTCTTTGGCCTTGTGGGGGATACCGGAACACCCGGAGGAAACCCACGTGAACATGGTGGGAACATGCAAACTCCACACAGAAATGCCAACTGACCCAGCCGAGGCTCGAACCAGCGACCTTCTTGCTGAGGCAATCGTGCTACCTACTGCGCCACCGTGATGCCCCATATGTACATTATTCATTCATTCATTCATTCATTCATTCATTCATTTTCTTTTCGGCTTAGTCCCTTTATTAATCTGGGGTTGTCACAGCAGATAAATCGCCAACTTCATATTTTAAACAATTTGTGACTTTTGTGATTGGTAGAATTGTCCACAAAGCAGTATGGATAATGTAGTTTTTTTATGTACTCGGAAAATACACTACAGTTTTAAAAGAAATTGAATTAATGTGGACCGATGTGTTGAACAAAATCACATGAAGGTTAACTGTTAATAACCTCAGAAGGTTTATTGTGTAAATAAAATACCCATGGAGAAGTTTAAGCCAGTTTTTTTATTAGCATCAGATTATCAGAAAAGATGGGTTGAGAATAGCAAACCTGATCTCGTTGACTCTGGGAAGAGGATGCATGACCACCATCTTCCTTTTGGCTCCCGTCATGATATGTGGGGTTAGGATGAACTGGCCAAAACACTGTCAGAAAGAGAACACCTGTTATAAACCTACAGCATTTAAAAAAATAAATACACAGTGACACGACATCAGTAAAAATCTCCCACCGCATTGTACTCTTTTTCAGAAGAGAACCGCTCTTTCTGTATTCTCGTCATGTACAGAACGTCAGTGTCAGGAAGGGCTTCTTCAATGCTATTAAACTCCTCCTGCGAATAGAGTTTATAATGTTTACACATGCTTGAGGATAAAAAAATTATACAAAATAAATGGCAAGCACCCAAGTTAACGTCCACTCCCGAATTCATACATGAAATTATAAAAGTACCTGTTTAATTCCCTTGGAGGCCACAAAGTCGATGATTTCTGCAGGCATGCTCAGATTCTTGGGAGCCACGTAGCGTAAAGTGATTCTGTACTGAGTGAGAAGTCTAGCTAGAGAATGCACAGTTCGCCCATGTTTCAGGTCGCCTACCATGGTAATCTGTGATTTAGAGGAAAAAAAATTACATTATTAAATGTCATTATTACATGACTGCAATGTTGAGATTAAACAGCACCCTAGGGTTGTGTTTATTTTCTTCTCCTAAAGTTGAAAAATAAGCAGATCTTGCAGACTTTGAAACTTTTCTGAAGTTAAGTATACTTTCTTTCCAGGCCAGACAAAAAACCTCTTGTTTTGATTTCTTCCATCTATTTTCCATTTTCCGAGCTGCTTTCTTTAAGGCACATGACTGGCTGGAATACTTGATTTTGATTGGTCAGTTGTGACATTCCAAGTATGTTATTCCGAGATAACAACCGCTGAAACTAATAAAAGGCTCATCTGGGTATTTATAATGATCTTGACAATCAGTTAATATAGACTTTCATCCATACATATGCTTGTCTGTCACATATACATATTGTCTTGTCTGTATTGGCTGTTCGGTGTGGTTACAGCCCAGTGTCTGTGCGTGAATTCTGTGTGTTTTTCTCCCTCACTCTACCTCCAGCTGTCATTTCTTAGGTCAGTAAGTTTCAGCTGCTCATTGGTCGCTCATGATGTCCATTATCATTACCTCCCAAAGACGCCATTGCGTAAATGCCCGATCCGAAGTGGAGTTCCCAGTTTAAAAGGATCCCGGTGCAGAAGATCACTAGCTTGCTCAGTCGCTTGTCTCAATGCTCTTGCTTTGTTGTTTTTCGATCTAAGTTGTGTTACGTGTGATGCTTTAACATTCTGATAAACTCTATGCAAGTTGTTTTACAATTTGTACTAACTATGCTTTTGCTCTGATTGCCAGATTCAAGGGTTACTGGGATTTTCGAGGAAAGGCTAGATGTCACGTGACCTACATGCTGCTACACATAGGATCTGCAATACACTATTAGACACACTAGATAAGAAGTATGTGTCACACACTGTAAGTTTTGTTACACATTTTTTTGGTTGGTAGAATAGTTTAGTTAGGGTGTGAAAACACTGAAAACTTTTATCTTGTGAACTTAATTTGTAATTTAGTGTACGCTCCATTCAGCCGTTTTCGTTTCACTTTGCCTTTAATTAAAAAATGAATAAACTATTACAGCTCAGAACAATGTGTAAAGGGATAAAGTACATCCAGGCGTTATTATTGCAGAATATTGTTGATAAGCATTTTGAGCTTTATTGAGCTAAGTAGTAACATTGGTTGTGATTTTGTGTGGAACTATCTCTTTATCAAAAATTACAAACGTCAGCCCCAAGTAGAAATGTCAGGCTAATGAGCTAACAGGTTTTCTTTTCCAAGTGTTAACTCACAGTCATGCCATTGACCGTTCCCAGCTCTTCTCGGATTGTAAAGATGTCCAGAAGGGCCTGAGTTGGATGTTCTCCGACCCCATCACCAGCATTGATCACCGGACGCCGACAATGTCTTGCCGCACTCTACAAACCAGAAGCACGTTTATGTAGATAGACTGAGAAAAATATCTTTTTAAATCACACCCTAAAATACTGAAATAAATTCTAATGATAATTAATAAATCATTGATGAACAATGTATAACCACTATAATGCTGTTGTTTGTTTGTTTATTTCTTGTATATATATATATATATATATATATATATACACACACAAGTATAAATATATATATATATATATTTATATATATATATATATATATATATATATATATATATATATATATATATATATATAAACACACACACACACACACACACACACACACACACACACACACACACACACACACACACACACACACACACACACACACACACACACACACACACACACACACACACACACACACACACACACACACACACACACACAATAAATCAGATTTTACATTTTTACATTAAACATTAAATATGATTTTTCACTTTGATATATAAAAAATAATTTGGCTTCCAAAATACAGCAAATTAATTTTCTTCTCAGGCCATATTAAATGGATCAAATCTGATAAAGAAATTCCAGAAGTAACAAAATATTTCACTTTTAAATAAATGCTGTACTTTTTTCAATTTCTTCCAATCAAAAACAAAATTGTTTAGCACCAAAATCAGCATATGACTTTGATTTCTGAAAGCTCTTGAAAAAGACTAGAGAAATATAATCTAGCTCTGCCATGCGAGCAATACATTACATTAATATTACCATAAAATAGAAATATTTTGAAGAAATACAATTTTTTTTCTTTTTTTTTATTTAAAAGTGATAGCATAAAGCTAGGATAAAAGTACAAATATTTAAAGAGAAAGACAAACAGGAAATATATTTCTAAATATATGCATTAAAAAAAAAAAATAACATACAGTTAGCCAACAGCAGCATGTAATTACATAGAGTGATGCATAATTCCATTTAGAAATGAAATTTTAAAGCTTGGGCTGTTTTACTCCAGTGAGTCACAGTATGTATCTTAGCCCTGTTAATCCTTGCAGTGCTACATTCTAAACAAACAATATTACAAAAAGAGAACAGCCAGAATCTTTTAAGATCCATGTCAGGAGTAAACCTTTAAGCGGCAGTGAAACCAGACATTAACAGTCTTTTCTCAACTAATGTTATAAAAGTTATAAAAAGAATCATCATTCAACAACATAAGGCAGGGGTCAACATCAAGGTGCAATTTGGGATATTTTTAAGTACTTGAAATACATGTTTCCAGAAAAGTACCTTTAGAATTAGTTGCAGTTCTGATTTGGTAAAGTTTCTCAAGATATCGTTGTATAAGGTACAATACATTTTGTGTGCAGTTTTAAAATGGATAAGAATGTGCGAGGGGTTTTTGGAGGTTAGGCAGATATTTGACCATATTGTGTCCCGATCGGGATTGTAACCCAGCCAGGAGAGTTCTCTATTCCATACAGCTAATATCTTCAGGGGTTTGTATGAACATTCAAGGCGCTGTTTATATATCAAGAAGACTGTACCCTGAAGACTCCCAGTATATTTAATCCACTTTAACAATGGGTGATCATCTAAGTACGAGTCCTATGGCACTCTGTACGCTTTCATTGCTGACCTGAACTTCGTATTACTGGATTTTTGATCAAATTAATACCACACTGCCTAGGTGTGATTGGTTTTCACAAATGTAACTTTTCATTTGAATGAAAGTAAAAGTAAATGCTTGTGGCTCACCTCTACAGCTCCTGGTATGGGGTGCCGCAGAACAATGACATCAGCATAGCAGCTCATGGTGTTCACAGAGTCCACCAGAGACTCGCCCTTCTGCGTTGAAGATGTGGACTCGCAGAAATGCACCACAGACCCTCCCAGACGATGCATGGCTGCTGCGAATGAACTGCTGGTGCGAGTGCTCACCTCGTAAAACATAGAGGCCATGACTTTACCCTGGTAGAAGATGAGCAGAATAGAATTAAATAGCTTTTTACCATTTTACTACTCCATCTATGTTCATCTCTGTTTCCAAGGACCACAGATGCTCATTTCTACAGTAAAAGACCTACTTCAAACTGTGATGCATCACTGCTCAAGCCATTAACAGGAAGGCTTTAGTCAGGATGTTGTTCAATCTGGCAGTTCAACACTCCCGCTGGGGGAGGTTTATGTAATAAATGTTCAAAATGAGCTGTAAAAAATGGCCTAGTGACATCTACTCCTATTTAACATGATAAACATCAAACGGCAAGTAAGAAAGAAGAAAGTATTGTTCGTTTATTATTGCCACATCAGCAACTTGTGGCTATTTCAAACCAAGGCCTTGTTTACATGGTCTGGTCTTGATGCCCAATTCCAATTTGTTGCCTATATCTAGTTTTTTTGCTTGTTTGTTTACACATCCTTTTAACTGTGACCCTTTTAAAATGATGCAGAGGAGGAGGGAAAGGGTAGTTATCGCAGCTTGCGTCTATGGTTTATACATGGTGTCCTCTACCATATAGAAACCAGAGCAAAAATTTTTTTTTCTAAAAATTAGGTCACATTTAAATGGCAGTGTTAACAGGGTCTAATAAAGCAACCGATCTAATGCACTTGACTATTTTCAAAAGTGCTCAATAGTGAACAGTCTCAAAAGGTTTTAGCCTTGTTTACATCAATATTTAATGTTGTCCACTTGACCAAAGCAAAAAATAAATACATAAAATCTCAAGTAGGGCTGCACGATATAAAAAAATATATCACAATATCAGATTTTTACAATATTTATAAATTTTGCAATAGAAATGCAGTTTTACAAGGGGGTATAAATAGCTATTGGAATAGCTCTGGGGTGTCTAACAGTATTCAAGTACAGAAATTGAATAATCACAAGGCAAAAAATGCTTTTCTGACTTTGCATTGTCTTGTTTCTTGTTGAAATATCCCAAATTCATTAATCAAGAAAAGAAATAGTTGGGTTTTATAGAAATAAGTAAAAATTTAAAGTTTTTCCTGAAGACAAGTAGATATTTGGACTATAAAAAAAGACAAAAAAAATCATACATTTTGCATAAATCATATATATACTTAAATACAATGAATATTTGTTACACCTCCAAACATCATAGTTTTTGTGCCTACATGTTCTAAAATCTCTTTAAATGCTCAGTCACCTGCCTTAAAAACACATGCAAATGGTAAACTCTCACTTTACTATGGTTAAACTTAAAACTATGGTAAACAAGCAGTGACTCAAAATCACCTGTTCTGTGGCTCCTGGTCAACTATAATGCAGACTCAACACTGCAGATCTTGCAATGTGATTTTTGCAGATGCGCAGATTGCGATATCAATGCTGAAATCAGATACTTTGTTTCCAGTGAAGACTTAGAGAAACTTGTTCATGCTTTTATCAGCAGCAGGATGGATTACTGTAACGGCCTCTTCACTGGCCTTCCCAAAAAGACAGTCAGACAGTTGCAGCTCATACAAAACGCTGCGGCCAGGATTCTGACCAGAACCAGGAAATCAGAGCACATCACGCCTATCCTGAGGTCTTTACAATGGCTCCCAGTTAAATTCTGAATAGATTTTAAAGTATCTTTACTTGTTTACAAATCACTAAATTTTTAGGATCATATAAACTAGAGGTTTGAACCTATACTGGTCTCACGGTTTGGTTACGATTATCATGCCTTCGATTTGGTTCAATTCGACATCCCGGTGCATTGACGAAGCAATGTATATAATACATATACAGTATTATATTTTAGGTGGGAGGCTATAACATGCTGTCTGTATAAACACACAGACACACAGCACCACACTGTTTCTCATTCAAACACATACACAAACATAGACAGCAACACACACACACACACTTAAGCCCACGCAAAAGGGAGAGCTCGAGCGGAGCAGAAGAAAGAAGAAAAAAGAAAAAAAATAAGCACTTTTCCGACGGTCCCTTACTGAGAGCTCCTCTCAGCGCGAGCTCTCCCGGCTAAACACATATTGCGAGAGCTTAAATGGAGCAGTGCTCGTAATGTTGAGCGAAAAAAAAGAAAGACAGCTGTGAAACATAACCAGCTTTGTCTTTTTGTAGAAAACACACTTTATATCTTTTTAGGGTAAGAGTTTTTTGAGTTAATGCCGTCTATAACTGAATGTGTGTCAGGAATATCGAAAACAAAACCAACTGAACCGCGCTTATTTCTGGCGCCCCCCCTGGATATACAGCGCCCTTAGCATTTGCCTATGGTGCCTATGCCACGGGGCGGCCCTGAGTTGGCTGAGTGTTGTAAATACTTGCGCTCACCTCCCTCGCGACAAAGCGCATAGGAGATAAATGACGTCAGTACATAATAACCGGTTATGATTATTACTAAACCGATACCGAATTGTCCACGTCTGCATCGCGGTGCACCGAAGAAACAATTAATTTTGACACCCCTAATATAAACTAGAAGTTCCAAGAGTTCAGTCAAAGCAGGGTGAATCAGCTTTCAGCAACTACGCCGCTGGAATCAGCTTCAAATCAGGACTGAAAACACATCTGTTTAGCTGTGCCTTAACTAAATGAGCAATGTGCTGCGTCCGACAGATCGCACTATCATTTTCTCTTTTTCATTATTTTATGAACTATTTGAACACATTTTTACCTGTTTTTATCAGTTTTTTAATCCTTTTTATTATTTGTTTTTATTTTCTTATACTTGTCTCTTTTATTCCTGTTTATGTAAAGCACTTTGAATTGCCACTGTGTATGAAATGTGCTATATATATATATATATATATATATATATATATATATATATATATATATATATATATATATATATATATATATATATATATATATATATATATATATAAACTTGCCTTGCCTTGAAATGATATACTGTGCAGCACTAAACTCAAGTTAATAAAAGATGCAAACTGGGCCTTTGACATTTATTAGTGCAAAAACACGCACAACAACTCATTAAATTCGATTAAAAAAAAATCATTCACAAAATGAACTTCATTGCTTTCTACCAACATTCATCGTACCTTTAATATATCCAACGGTCTTTCCTTCTGCACCATGAGACGAAGTGTATGTGCCACATTGAACAGATGTGACATCTGAAAGCAAAAGACAAACAGGAGAGGCAGATGAGCCACTGTAAAAATGCAACACTTTCACATGCACAAAAGCCTGGAGTCCTGGACAGGACAACGGCATCACCTGTTCCTTGCTGAACTGGCGCACAGACAGGATGTGCTGGCCCACCAGCGGGTGCAGCAGCGGGGAGGTTTGAGGGTGAGGCAGGATCTGCGGCTGCCCAGCTTGAGGTGACAGGATCCTGGCCAGGGGAGGAGGGTGAGCGTATGCCTCTGCTGGTAGAGCCAATTCTGATAATGGAAGCAGAAGAACGTCACAATCAGCACACACCATATCATCTCTTGAGCTTTTGTAAATCTCACTTTACACCGATAAGAACAGGGCATTGCTTAGCTCACTGGGATTGACCTGAATCACAAGGAATAGCATGCAAGCAAAGCATGGGCAATGCTGAGAGAGAGAGAGAGAGTTTCCATCATGTCTTAATTATGCTTTAGCGAAGGCTAAAATTTGATGTCCATGAAATGAATCCAGGAACAAACACAGATTGGTAGAGAGAACAGAAGCTAAAAGGGTGGCAAAAGCTCTGGTAAACATCACTACAAACATCAAACCTGCATCAAATGGTGCTCTTAAAGACACTTCCTCTTCGGCTGCTCCACCATTAAGGAACAAAGTTTGAAGAGATGGATTAGTGGCTGTACAGTTAGAACTTTAGAATTGTAAATTGCACGATTTTACACACAGTGCCAATTAATTATAAAAATGATTAGCTTTAATTTCCTTTAGCTTAAAAAATGGTTTGCAAGCGTATTTCTGTTTTCAAAAATATGCATTTGTATTGCAGATTGTTAACTAACATTACTCTAGGAATACGAGATTCCATTTTGATGTTTGCATTAAATTAAATTCACAAAATTGATATACACTTTGCGTAAAAAAAGTCAGCATTTTAAAGTTTAATGATTTTGCAAAATAGATAGATTTACATAAATGTTTTATGTATACTTTAAATCAAAGTATAAAAAAATAAAAATTACAATTGGCAATTATTTTGTCTTCCCTGTAAATTTTCATATCAAAGTGCAGTCAAAATAATTAGTTGTCATTTTAAATCTTTATATTTTGTATTAAAGTATACTTAAACAATTCTGGTCTAAAGGTTCAACCATTCTAGTCTAAAAGGTAATAAGTTATAATTCCTTCCGAGGGTGATTTTTCAGCCAAATTTGTAATGTAATGTGTATTTATATAGCGCTTGTATCATGTATGGTCATACACCCAAAGCACTTCACAATCACCACATCACCATCTGTGTGCAGCATCCGCTTGGATGATGCCACAGCAGCCACAGGACAACACATTACCAGTGTACTTGCCACACACCAGCTATTGGTGGAGTGGAGACACTGATAAAGCCAATTAGTTGGATGGAGATGAGAGGAATTTGGCCAGGACATCGAGGTTCCACCCCTGTTCTTTACGAGAAGTAAGACCTCGTTTTAACGTCTCATCTGAAATACGGAGCTCACTGACAGTGTAGTGTCCCCTTCACTATACTGGGGCATTAGGACTCACACAGACAGGTTGAGCATTCCCAGCTGGCCTCACTAACACCACTTCCGACAGCAACCTAGTTTTCCCATGGGGTCTCCTGTCCAGATGCACAATGTGGACTATTTTTGCAATCAATTAGGTTAATCACAACATTGTGCAAAAACACTATTTACACTATTACATAACAATCTGCAATTAATCGACAGGCCTACCAAAGATTTGTTTAATGACTGGTTTCATTTCAGCAAAATAATCAGTAACACATGTAATGCAATAATCACCACATCCAACTGTTGTTTTGGGTGAATTACTTCTGATTTAAAGGTTTGAAGAACATTTTAGAGTTTAGTTTCAGAGGCTGTAAGATTATTTAATTATGATACATGCACAAAATTATCAAGATTGTTATATTCTCAATGAAAAATAAGATAGAAAAAACAGATCAGAATGTTCAATCGAAATCACGAGACACAGATCTTGATTTGATAAAACTATACACATCACATTACCAAACGCCTTTTGGGGATGCATGGTAGATCTTTTGAAACCTGCATATAAAAACATATCTTACAAGAAGCATGATCAAATTAGACCAGCAAACAGTTTAGCTGAACCATTTGCAAGTTAATGGGACATGCAAGCTTAAACCAAAAACTGATGCTAGCAAAAGAAGCTACCATTGCCTAAATAAACCACTGTCTGTCTAATTTAAAACTGTTTCCAATGACAAACTAATTATTGACACAACAGTGGTCCATTTGGCACACAAGCTCATGCACAAGCCATGAGCAAATACATAAATACTTTTATGCACTTTACCTGGAGGCAGGCCGGGATCAGATGACCGGTGGATACGAGGTGGCAGAATGAACCGTCCATCTCCAGCTGAGCGGCGTGGGCTCGGGGCACGACTGCGGACCACATCAACAGGTGCCGCCTGACGGGGGCGCTCAGGAGTCATTGCCTCGCTCACACGCTGGAATTAACAAGCATATTCATTTATTAGCCAGAACACATAAAAAAATTTGTAAACAAAGCTTTAAAGTTATGTAATGAGAGTTATTGCATTACCTTAGGAGCATCCATTATCACCTCAGTGGTTGCTGTTGGGGTTGCTGACCAAGACTTTACATCCTGACCATAACCAGGAGGTACCAACACCTGAAAAGAAAGGGGAGCTATTAAACATACTGAGGCATGTGCTACAGACACATTTTTGAGGGATCAGTATGAACAGATCTCATTCACTAATAAGCGCAAGGACTGTTTTGCATTTATGCACACGGGTGAACTACAAGAAAAATCTCTTCCTCGCACAAAAAAAACTTCAATGTAAGAACTAAAAAAAAGGCTTTCCCATCTTTGTAGTTAATAGAATTTCTGTAATAGAAGCCACATGAATGAGGAATCAGTTGCTTAACACACAATATATATATATACAGTTGAAGTCATAATTATTAGCCCTCCTGAATTATTAGACCGTTTGTTTCTTTTTTAGCAAATTTCTGTTTAACGGAGAGAAGATTTTTTCAACACATTTCAAACATAATGGTTTTAATAACTCATTTCTAATAACTGATTTATTTTATCTTTGCCATGATGACTGAAAATAATATTTTACTAGATATTTTTCAAGACACTTCTATACAGCTTAAAGTGATATTTAAAGGCTTAACTGGGTTAATTAGGTTAACTAGGCAGGTTAGGGTAATTAGGCAAGTTATTGTATAACAATGGTTTGTTCTGTAGACAATCGAGAAAAAATATAGCTCAAAGGTGCTAATAATTTTGTCCCTAAAACGGTGTTTAAAAAATTAAAAACTCCTTTTATTCTAGCCAAAATTAAACAAACAATACTTTTCTCTAAAGAAAAAATATTATCAGACATACTGTGAAAATTTCCTTGCTCTGTTAAACATCATTTGGAAATTATTTTAAAAAGAAGAAAAAAAATTGAAGAGGGCTAATAATTCTGACTTCAACTGTGTGTATATATATATATATATATATATATATATATATATGCTTCTTTGAATAGAAAAATCTGCATAACCTGAAGACAACTTCTGAATATTAGACATTAGAATATTAAACAAGTAACTTTTATGAATGGCTTATAAAAGGATAGTTAACTCACCCACAAGTATGTAGAAGTTTCTTATAAAATTCGTATTTAATCTAATAATGTTGGTAACCAGACAGCTGACTCTAGCCATAGACATTATCTACAGTATTTATTGTTTGTTTGGCTATCAACATTCTTCCTTTAGGTCAAACAGAAAAAAAACAAATACTCAAATGGGTTTGTACATTTTATTTTTTGGGTGAAATCGCTCATAAGAAATAACTTAAACTATAACATTTTATGAAGCTTTTACATTTAGAATATTATTTTTTCAATTGTACCATGGCTTCTACAAAACTATTAAGCAGGAAAAGTATTTTCAATATTGATAAATAATGCTTCTTTGAACACAAAATCAGCATAATCTGAAGACAGTAATAATAGCTGAATATTAAGGAAAATTATATCTTTTCTATAAATATGAAGTACAAATATGATATATTTTCTATAAATATAACGCAATATTAAATTAAAATTTTACATTATAAAACATCTATAAAAATAAAATAACAGACTTTGCAAACAGTATTGTAGAAAAGCATTGGCCCTTTACCTGTCCATCAATATAAGCCACTTCGCCTCTGAGCACAACCCTCATGACTTTTCCCTTCACTTTCATGCCCTCAAAAGGTGTCCACTTTGACTTGGTGAATTGCATGTGCTTTGGAATGGTCCACTCCTGCTCCAAATCCACCTGAAAAAAATACCACTTGGGGATTAAACAGACATCTAAATTTAAATGCACCCACTGACTACCTGCACTCTTTCATGAAATACCTCAACATAGGTGTCTTCTTGAGCAGGAAGGGAGAAGATTTTTCGGGGGTTTTCATACAGCCTCTTGATGATGTCATCGACTGTAAGGCGACCCTCGCTGACGGCCGTGAACAGCAGAGGCAGCATCGTCTCCAGACCAGGGTAACCTGGAGGAGGCTTCTCTGAGATCTTCTCTTCCGCTGAATGTGGAGCTGCAAGGTTTTTTGTTTTTAATCAAAAAGGACAGTAAAGACATTTAAAATGCTACAAAAGATATAGATAGTAGCAATATAGTCCCTGGGCAGGAAGTTGTTTGAGAGATTATGTGACCGTACGTTTACATGGACACTAATAATCTAATTTTAATACATACAAAGCAATACTCTGACAATCTACCATGTAAACAGCAACTTTTGATTGATTTAATCCAGTTCTAATAGACACAAACAGAAATCGAATTAAGAAATGTCGAGTATGCTGATTTTATTCGCATTACACTTTAATAAAGCTATTATCATTTTATTTTTCACCGGATTTTGTGACAGGACAGTTTGTACACATGACTGTTTCACACTATTCTCCGCACCTACCGAGTCTGTGAAGGACCACAAACACCCGCATCACATAATACCAAGGTTTTGTTCCCCCCAACGGTGCGCTGTATCAAATTTCCATAAAAAAACACACTTCCAGCAGTTCATACTCGCATGCAGTATCTCGTTTGTCATGGGGGGCATGCATGAAATGTTACTGAATTAAAGTGCCGAACTGCAGTTAAAGTGGACAAATCAAAAATTAAACATCCAAAATTAACTAACACTCTGGAGGAAATGTGGGTAGCGCTGTGATGCAATGACGTTAATCGAATTATGTGCTATAACATGTAAAACGTGATCATGAAAGGAACATTCAAAAAGCAACTCATGTAAACACCATATTATTGTCTTGTTCACATTAAGGCAAATAATTTGATTACTAGTGTCCATGTAAACATAGTCATTAAAAAGGTTTAATCACATAAATAAATGCTATGGGAAAAAAAGTTTTTCTTCGATTCTCAGTATTTGCTGGATTCATTAAGATTAGTTAAGTGGATAATTTGGATTTATTTTTTTATAAATGTTAATATTTGATTTATTCCATAAAGATCTTGTAACGTGTTCCAAACTTATTTTGATCTTTTTTATTATAAAAAAAGGGACAGAATCACAAATGTTGTGATAAAATTCAGTGTTAATCCTACAATCATTATCTCTAAAATCTTCAAATATTATCTCTAAAAAGTTAGAACCACTGGTAAAAAATAAATATCTTATCTTAAATTACATTTGGAAAACGGCGTCATCAGTGCTTTACAGAATAAAACTAATTGTTTTTCCCTCAAATAAAACTACAATTTCCTAATTTTTAAGGTATTTCTGTAAATAATTTTCCATAGCTTTTTTTTGGTCAAGTAGATGCATTATAGGTAATGCATAAGAGACTTCTTCAAATAAATCTTTTTACTCAAAAGCTAAAAATAAACAAGTGTAGACTGATTCAGCACCAAAAAAATTTAAAATAATTTTAATTTTTCTAAATTTCCAAAAGGCTGTTTTTATAGGACAGTGTTGATTTTTTTCCTTGTATGTAGAATTAGTTTTATATTAAGCACGTCCAAAAGATTTCATCCTATTTGTTTACCACGCTAAATACCTGCATTTTAAGCAAAGATGCCAACACAATAGCAAAATCTGATCCTATTATTACCGTGGTCTGTTGCAAAACAGTCAATGATGTCTAGATTTTCCCATAATGCCTCCATGTCCTCGCGTGTGCCCAGCATGGGGCGCACTTGTGCCTTGTCTTTTCCAATGACGGGCACGTTATCTTCACACAAGAAAAGATGGTGAGGTGCCACTTCACACGTCACCTGGATCCCTTTTTGTTTAGCAGCTCGAATGATCAGAATCTGCAAAACAAGGCATGTGTTTAATTAATTACTATTCAAAAGATATATGTAAATAATTTGGAAAACTAGAGCATGAAACATAATACTTTTGTTAAAACACCACATATAACAAGGATTTTTACCTCTTCTTTCTTGGCAACGTGGCAGATATGAACAGGTCTCTGATAGAGCTGTGCCACCAGCAGGATTGCAGCCACTGTCTGTTTCTCTGCATGTGCCACAATGGGCAAGTGCTTCGGCCACTTTTCAAAGTGCTGCAAAGAAACAAATCCAGTTGTAAAAATGTAAGCATGACAAATCAAATAAAAATATATAATGCTTAATGTTTTATGTAATTAAATAATTTCAAATTCTGCATTTGAAATGTGTAAATGGGTGCAATTGTTTTGCCTGTTTTTATCAGGCTGAAACTAAGAAAATAATGACAAAATAAATAAAGAAAAAGAAATTGACTTTAAAATGTTTTCAATTTATTTTGAATGCAGGTTTTTTATTTTTCTTTAATTAGTTTATCAAAATTTATATTTATTTATATTAATTTATTTGTATTTATTTATATATATTTTTAGTTTTTTTATATTTATTTAAAATTATGCATAGACTTAATTCAGTGTTTTTAAATGAATGAACACATTTTATATTAAATAAAAGCATTATAACATATTACTAAAAAAACACACACGCATGCACGCACACACGCACAAACACCCAGTTTCATTAACATCCTCCATTTTCATTTTCCATACCTCCATCCACAGCGAGACATTGTCCATCTTCAAAGTAGAGTAGGTGTCATTCAAGTACATCTTCAGACCAGCTGTAGAGCTTGCAATGGACGGAAGTAGAGCAGCGTTGTCGGATGAAGCCCCCACGAAAAGTGCGTAATCACAGCGGCACCCAGCCTTTGCAAGCTAAACATATTAATCACAAATTTTTAAACAAACAAACACAATTTCCCCAGTTTTCAACTTAATAAACGACTGTAATTAGTTAAGTTTACCTTTTGTGCCATAGTAAAGGAGTTGGGGTCGATGATGGCAGGGTTAGTGTTGGGCATTGCACACACCATAGTGATTCCTCCAGCGAGTGCAGCAGCAGTGCCCGACGAGAAGTCTTCTTTATGGGTGGCACCAGGCTCTCGCAGATGTACATGGACATCAATCAAACCTTTAGATATTCAAAAACAAATGAGAAGACCTTAATTTAAAGTACCCCTGTTAAATAAGGAATAATTCACAACACAAAACTGCAGGAAGAATTGCTTTTATTTTGGACTTTGAGATAAGGATTCATTAATGTATTTACTAACATGAACTAAAAATGAAAAATAACTGTACAGCATTTATTAATCAGTTAATCATTGCTCACAACACTTACTAATGCATTATTACAACCCAACTAATGTTTGTTATCATTAGTTAATGCACTGAGTAAATGAACCAACAACAAACAAATTCTATTTATTAACCTTAACAAAGATGAATAAACGATGTAATAAATTTGTGGTTAGTTGTTTGTTTATGTTAGTTAACATAATACAACCTTATTGTAAAATGATACTGTATGTATCAAGCACTTTGATTTTTAAAACATCATAGACTTTAACATTCACAAACAGCTACATTACAGGTAAGGTAATCAGCAGGGACACTCATTTGTTTTGACAAAAATTGTATTGAATAACTGAAAGGATGCAAGAGACCACACTTACCTGGCAAACGGATGAGTTTCTGTGAGGTCATGCTGTCTACATGTGTCTTCACGCGAGGAGCCTGTCCAATTTGCTTCAGTGCCTGCCAAAACCCACATATATTTCAATCTTTAGTTTTAGGGGTGATACAATAAAACTGCGTTCTAGTGTTTAGCATTTATTGTTTTAAAATCTGGTCTTAAAACTTTTCAGAATGGCTTTTAGGTGATTTCTTGGTGTCTTATGTAGGATGTTCAAATTACCTTTTATAATCATATTTTTTAGGTCTTTTTTCCTTTGAATCTTTACCTAAAAAAAAACCTGTGAAAGGCTTTGGGATATACCATTAAAAGCGCTATAGAAAATAAAGTTTAAAATAATAATAATCATAATAGTTGTTGTTATTTATAATTATGCTTTATTTTGTTCTTTCTATACATTTATTTTTATCTACTAATAAATATTAATTATTGTTACAAATACAATAATATTAATAATAATTAATAATTTTAGAATGATTTTCTATTAATATTATAATTATTATTGTTGTTATTACTATTAATAATGAATAATAATAATAATAACAACAGAGACTTATAAAACTATTTATTATTATATTAAAGTAAACAATTATTATTTATCAATACATAATAACAACAATAATAGTAATAGTAATAATAATAATAATAATAAATATAATACAAAAATAGAAAATATATTTAAAATAATACATAAAAAATAATTATGTATTAATAAATACATTATAATAATGATGATTATAAATAAAAATAATGACAATAATAAATAGTCATAATAACAGTATATAATAATAATAAATAAATAATAATAATAAGAGCATGTATATAATAACAATAATACTGTAAGAGCATCCCAACTTACTTGAACAAAGAGCTTAGTGCACTTTATGTCAGTAATGAGTGGCACTGAGAAGTCAATAGCCATTCGACGAGTTCGGTATCCTTTGGTCACAAAAGAGGACAAGCGTCTTCCCCCAGAGTTCCTCATGGACAGATTGATGACCAAGTCAAAATGGTTCTCCTCCAGATAGTCCATGATGTTGCGCTGTTTGTCCTTATTTGGACAGTCACTCTCCTCTTCAAATGGCCAGTCCACTGCCATTACCTAATTAGACAAAGAATAACACATTGAAATTGTATAACTGCTAAATTTTTATACATTTTTTAATTAAGCAAACAAGTTGCTGTACCTTGACTCCATGCTCAGTGTAGAAGTCAGCAGTGCCAAGACTTGCATACAAGTTATAACCCAAACTCTCCAAAGTCTGTACTGTGGGCAGCAGCTCACTCTTATTCTGAAAGAATTTAAATTGAAGATTTTATTGCAACCTGAAAAGATTTATACATTAACCAGATACATATCTCTCCTGAAAAAAATGCATAACAGTAGTACAGCTAATCATTTAAATTTATATTATTTTAACTTTGCCTGTCCAGCACTTTGGATCCAGTGATGGTGTAAAAAGTGCTTTATAAATAAAATTGAGTCAAGTTTTTGTGGTTAATTTTTATGGTGTGGTGTTGATATTGTAGGTAGATACAAATAAGTGGTTTTAAATGCATTTATACATGACAGCTAAGGATGATCTTGGAGTCTGCTAGTATGCTGCCTGGTGGTTGTTTACTTGTCCAATTGAAATAACCTTTCACAGGCCCTTAATACAATGCAAATGTGTCTTTTTTTGTGGGTTTAAACATCTGCCATTCAAAAAAAGAAATGATAAACTTGCTTAAATTCAGATTTTTTTTTTTTAATTTATCAAACAAATCAACATCTGATTTGGATATATTCATCCCTGTGACAATCAGTAGAGTATGTCCCAGATTTAGGGATAAACCTTAAAAATTGAACAAAATGGTGATGCTTTGCTAACATAAAACATTCTATAATGTTTTATGTTAGCAAAAAACATTATAGAATACATTCAATAATGTGAACTAAAGTCATTTACGACCACCTGTAGAAGATGCATCTTTTCCTCTCCATAATCACCAGACACTTTCTTACAAACACTTAATCTGAATAACATGGTGCAATCCTGAGTGTGCTTCACACAAGTGAGCGGGCTTGACAAACCACATGATACACACCCTTCTCTCTTTAATTCCTCTGTATATGCAGCACATACTTTCTTACAAACACTCCATAACAGGGACTCCATCAATTTAAAAAGCTTAGACTTTATGTCATATACACAGTGCTTAGAGCATATATAAGTGCACCCCTTACTAATCTAGCTTTTAAATTGATATGCTTAATAGGAAGCTATACAATATTATATTTGCGCATATACATTAGATTAGTCAGTACTGAAGCCAAATTTGGTTCTAATCTAACAAAATAACTCACAATAACTGTCTAAAAACTAGTACACACAAATTTATGTTATAGAAAAATTTAATAAAAAAAGAAGGAAAAATCAAAAGCAAAATGGAAAAATGTAATTAAAATTTTGTAGGTTGAAATTTCTTTTTGCAATAATTTCCTTGAATTTACTTGTATTATCTTTTAATTTCTAAATATGTTTGGTGACAAAAATATTATTTTAATAAACATATCTGTTTAATAAATCAGTTGTTTAAATGCATCAAATACATTGCCTGTATTAACTGAGAAATAAATAAAGATATTCATTTTCAAAATGGGCTGTACTCAATTATGCTGAGCACTGTATATACTGCTGCTATCTGGTGATTTCTTTTATCCTCATTTATTTTTAAGTCGCGTTGAATAAAAATCACCTGCTAAATGAATAAATGTAATTAAATTAAAAGTATTCAAATCTTATGAGTTGAAATGAGTTAATTAGATTATGAGTTATGAATCAAATTAATTGAAATAATCCAATTCACTTGGTTTGATTTGTCTGATTTGATTAAGAATTAAATTAAGAATTCAACGCTAGTGATTTTGTTCTAATGACTCATTCGACAGTCAATTATTACCTTGTAACTACCAATAGAGAGCAGAATGTTCTTTTTAGGGATCTTGAAGCCGGTGCTAAGCATGGCTTTGAGATAGGCCTCATATCGGTTCTCCCCGAAGCAGGCCACTTCTCCAGTGCTGGTCATCTCAACACCCAAAACCACATCTGCTCCAGCCAGGCGGGAGAAGGAGAACTGAGGAACCTGAGGGTAAAGCACAAATCACAGATGATTTAAGATCTTGTTCAGTTCGATTACTCGCATAAAAAAAAAATATCCATGAAGCTCATTACCTTAACTCCAACAATGCCATTCCCCCTCATCAGCCCAACAGCCTCCACTTCCTCTCCCAAGATGACTCTTGTTGCAAGCGCGACAAGATCCACACCAAGTGTTTTGGACACATAAGGGAAGGAGCGCGAGACTCGCACATTGCACTCGATCACCTTTAGCTGATCATCCTGTAGACAGACACACATATTAGGCTATGATTATACTACAGCTTTTTATTATTTTTTTTTTTATACAAGTCTGTTTTTGTTTGGCAGCCAGATTACTCAGACATTTTTACTTTTAAAAAAGCAACTTGAGACCCTGTTATAGATTAGAAGCTCCAGCAATACATATTATAGTAGATATCCCAAAAAGCAGATTTATTTTTAAAATATAGACCTGACTGTCTACATCCATTTCCTGATTTGCTCTTATGGATAATTGATTACCCTTCCCTGATTCTCTAAACCCTTTCTCATACAACCATTATGCTAGAGGTTGTTTAATTTGAGGTCTGGTCATTACAAAAAGACCAAAAGAACAAAAAGTGGAGCCTGTGTTTCCAGATTTAAAAATGCCACTTGGTTTTTATTCTGTGTTTACGCAAATAAAAGACAAACTTTTATTTTGTATGACACCTTACCAGTTTTACCTGCATAACAAAAAAAAATTTGTATTTTAAGTATACATAAGTATTTAAAGTTGTTTCCGCAATATTTTGTAAGCAATTTTATATTAATTTTTTTTTAAATGTAACATTTGCTAAAGTATTATGAGAGTAATTGCATTGGTTCCAAATGAGAGATGTTAATTTAGCGTTATTTAGAGGTTTAAAAAGTAAATGTCATTAGGCTATAATTTTAATTTGATGTATTAACTGTATATGAAAATGTTAAGTTTTTATCTTATTCTCTTTATTAACACTATTATAAATTAAAGTATTTGCTGCTTAGACTTAAACATGACTTGTCTGCTTATTTTTTCTTATCTTGTTCTGTTCTGAATAAAGGGATTTAAATGCTGGCTGGATTTTAAGATTTCAAATGGAAATTGCTGCAGCCATCATTTTTTTTCTCTTATTCAATGCAATCTTATTAGTTTACAAATAAATCCTGATTTAACTAACATTTATTTAATATCGCATTATGTAAAGTAAATACACTCTAAATGTACTCTAATTCATAGCTAGTTCTTGCTTCTAAAATTTGTTGTGTGTACAGAGCAAGATTTTTCATAAACATAGTGGATAGGGCTGTATTAAGATGAAGTTGCATTTGTATAAATATAGCATTTGTTTCAGAAACAAATATCTGAGAAACACATCCTAAATGTAATTTAAAGGCAAGTAACCAACCTTGGCAATGAGCTGCAGGTTGAACGGGCCAGTGACCTGAAGCTCCTGCCCAATAGCATGAACGATCATCTTAATACGCTCCATGGTTTTCTGGTTAATGTCCTGTGGAGGAGTCACCAGTGTGGCGTCTCCAGAATGAACCCCTGCGTTCTCCACATGCTCAGAAACCGCGATGGCAATAACCTCTCCATCACAGGCCACGGCGTCCACATCAATCTCCTGAGAGTCAAAAACACCATCAATAAACATTACTAAACTGACAGTGCCAAACGTAAATTGCCATCATTATAGATTTGAACATCTTACACAGATAGACAGTGTACAATACAGGACCACAGAATTCAAAGCTTAAATAAAGGACACATTAGGAATGCTTTTAGTCATTAAATGGATAGTTTTGTATTAAAATAGACAATAGTGCAAATAAATATGAATTTAAAGGAGATAAGCGTGCAAGTATCTAATATAATGCAGACTGATAAGAATACATCAGTCAATCAGTTATACAATAAACAACTATTACTGATACTGATAAACAATTAATAAACCAAATCATTTCTATGATTAACAGTTTTTTGTTTTTATATTTGTCTGCACAACAGAAATGTGTTAATTTCTTGAAGTTAGATCAAACTTTTATTTCGACAAACTTCAATTTGTTTATATGACAGTAGTTTATTGTAATGCTGGTGAAGTGAAAGTAAATTCAGTTCACATCACCAAAATCACAGAAAATACCATCATAAATGTGCCTGTGGTGAAAAACATGTCCAAACATCACGGTTTCATTTTGTGTCAACAAACGGTATGATCCAGTAATTACCTACACCTACTTATTATCTTGAATTGCCCGAAGAAAGAACATGTGTCTACTTAAAACACCGGTTTTGTTGACTAACCTTGGCCTCCTGAATGAATTTGGAAATAACGACAGGGTGTTCCTTCGACACAGCAACAGCACTGCTCAGAAACTTCTCCATATCCGTGTCTGAGTAGGCCACGTTCATCGCAGCTCCGCTCAGAACATATGATGGCCTCACCAAGCAGGGATAACCCACCGTCTCACAGAAATTCACAGCAGACTACAAGAGAAAGAGTCACCGGTTATTTAAATTACAAGCAAATATCCAGATTTTTCCTAATTAACTTACAATAAATTAAACAATCAGCAAAGTGGTCAAAAAGAAAAAAAACTGGGTACAGAATGCTGACGTTCCTCTGGTGACAGTTCATCCATCAAACTTTACAAGGCAACTTATTAGAATTGGAAAAAAAAAAAAGAAAAACTTTTTTTGGCAGACCAACTAAAATTCAAAACACACCAATACTACAGACATGTTGAAAATTGCTTTTACAGTTAAAATTGTAATAGTAATTTCACGTTGACCCTTTGTATTGTTCAGATTTACCATTGTTCAAATGTACTACTCTTATTATGTTGGTAGCGGTTTTTGTCCCATTGACTTCTATTATAATTACAGTTTGATGGCAAAGCCCTGTAACCATATAATCATGCATTCCTGATTGTTGGTGGTTTTTCCTGTTGGGATGAGGTAAAATTTGCAATTCTAAAAATTTTTCTTGGTAACTTTTACTATGGTGCCATGGCTTTGCAATCAAAACATATCTTTAAATTGAAAGGTAATGGGGTAAAAACAGCCAACAAAATAGCAAAAGGGTAGTAAATTTGCCTAGAGTGTATTGTTGAGGTCTTTTTTTTCTACTTTTTTTACGTTTTTCATCTTAGGCATTTTTCCAAAATAGATGTTAAAATAAATAAAGTAAATAAATTGTCATTAAATATAAGTAAAACAAAGGTTAGGTTATTTGGGAAATAAAAAGCAGTCACAATATAGATTTAAAAATTGATAATAAAGTAATAGAAAAAGTATATCCAATCAAGTCTCTTGGTGTTTTATTGGACCATAAAATTAGTTGGAAATCGCAAATAAATGATACAATATCAAAATTGGTAAAAACAGTAGCAATAGTGTATAATGCAAGAATAATCTTGGACAATAAATCAATACATGTAATATATAACACACTTGTTATATATAACTTGTTGCCATATACGAGTTATTGTGTTGAAATTTGGGGGAATACATATAAATCTAACTTACGATGCGGGGTGTTCGGAGCATATAAATGCTTTCTTTTTTAAATTGAAGATACTTAAGTTCAATGATTTGTTAATTTAAAACAGTACAAATAAGTTTAAAACTAGGAATAAATTACTTTTAAAATGCATACAAAAGTTTTTGAACAAAGACAAGGGGGATATATTCTGAGAGAAGAACAAAATTTTAGGAGATTGAAAATGAGGACAACTTTAAAAGATTTGTGCATGTCTGTGTGTGGGGTAAATTTTTTGAACAGTCTAGAACAAATTCTCAAACGATATTAGGATATTAATCATTTTAAAAAGTTGTATAAATTTATATTGTTAAGGGAATATAATGATGAATAGAAGTGGTTGAAAAAGAACAAAATGAGAAAGGTTTAATGAAAATTCAATTAATGGCTGTTTGCAATATTATGTATTTTTTGGGGTCGATGTTATGAATTGTAAATGTACAAATGGAATCAAACATATAATATGTCAAAGATGCCGAAAGGATAAAAAAAGTCTCATGTAAATGTGTGTGATAATGGGGTGGGGAAAACAATAAGCTTGTGCTTCTGACCCGCCCCATTTCGACCATGTTAAAATGTATTTTGTTTAATGTTTAATGAATTGTTGTGTATGATTTTTTTCTGTTCGAAATAAATACATCAAATCAAATCAAAGATGCCACCAAAAAACATTCCATTTGCTGAAACGCAGATAAAGTTGTGGCCAAATTAAGACTCAAAAATCATCCCAGAGAAAACATCCCAAAAGCACACAAGGGTTAAAATACCAAATTATCTTTATTTAAAATAAATTTGTATTTTAGGTCCTTGTTGTTTTTGTTTATTACAATATAATTGTATTCATTGTTTTATTATAATTTTTGTGGGAGTCAGTATTCAAATTATATGAATGTTAGATATTATCTCATTACTTATTGTAAGTTTCTGACATGTTTGTGCACTAAAAATGTTCAATAAAATATATTTGAACAAAAAAAAACAAAAAAAAACAAAACCATAACTTTTTTTACTCATTCAATTTTAATAAGGAATATTTATAGCACTGCCTTTTTATGTGAAGTGCTTCGCTTCAGTTATTTTAAATGAATTGTGCCCAAAATGGAAGTGCATGCCAAATTTTTAAACACTGTAGACGAATGCAAAAAAAAAAGTTGATACTTTTCAATCCACACTACACTTCCAGTGTGTCACTGGTATTTCTTGTATGAATACAAGTTGTAAAAGATTAAAAAGTGTATGAATTCTCTTTATAGTTAACCTCAGTATCAGAGAGCTCTTTCCACCGAGGCTGGCTGATCCCGATGGTGTCCAGCATTCTGGAGAATTTGAAGCGGTTTTCCGCATTGTCTATGAACTCAGGTGAGGTGCCCAGGATCCTGCACTGCTGTCTGTGAAGGGACATGGCGATGTTGTTGGGCAGCTGCCCACCCATAGACAGAATAACACCCTCTGGATTCTCCATCTCATAGATGTCCATCACCACCTGTGATCAAAACCAAACAAAAGTTTTTGTATTTTATTTACATATTTTTATTTTTTTATTATTTAATTATTTATTATATAATCTAAATGTAAATATAATTATAATTTAAATATAAATTTTAGTATTAGTGGTTTTAACATAAACAAAGAAAACTATAAATATAATAATATAATATATACTATAACATATTAATTATTATTAATATTATTATTATGGTAATAATAATAATTATCAGTCATTATCATAATCATCACAATAATAATTACTGCTGCTTCAGAGTAAAAACATTCCTTTAACACCCTCATTAAGTTAAAAAAATTTGTATGCCTTCTTATTATATTTTTTATTATTATAACAATACTCAGTCATCATCATCATATTAGTAAAAAATGTTAGGGTTAATAATGATAATGTTAATAGTAATAATAATAATAATAATAATAATAATAATAATAATAATAATCTTTACAATAATAATAATAATAATAATAAAAAAATTATACACCATGCATAAATTAAAATTTAAATACATAACTATATATTTAACTAATTTGAAGATCACAATCTTATACAGTACACTATGTATACCATGCAGAAATAAATATTCAGTATAAAACTCATGTCAAATATAGTAACGCATACACTATTTTTAGAAATATTTAAAGAACAAAAAAAAAAAGTTTGTTATTGGCACATTTTCTAATGATAACCACACAAGATGCATATTTAATTTATTTACCTCAAAGGAGATCTCATCAAAATACAGTCTATCACACATATCATAATCAGTGCTGACTGTTTCCGGGTTGTAGTTCACCATAATGGTTTTGTATCCCATCTGTAAGATAAATAGTACACAAAATCATGAATTCATGCGTTAAATAATAAAAATAAATAAATAAATAAAATCACATAAAAGTTTTTTTGCCCTTAATACAGACGGCTGACCTTTCTGAGTTCCATAATACACCCAACAGCACACCAGTCAAACTCCACACTGCTGCCAATGCGGTAAACCCCGGAGCCAATCACCATGACATGTGGTTGCTCGAACACCACGTCACTTTCTGAGCCGTGATACGTCAGGTATAGGTAGTTGGTTTGAGCGGGCCACTCCGCAGCCACAGTGTCGATCTGTTTGACCACTGGAAAGATCTTCCAGTCCCGTCTCAACTTCCTCACAGCCAGTTCAGTGCTGGAGTGAGGGAAATAGCAGGAATCATGCTTAAGAATGATGCTTTTTGTTTAAGTGCCCCTATTTTTTGTTTTAAAGGCTACTAATTTAGCTTTTTATAGTTTTTTTTTCAGTAAGAACATCTATCTATGGTCAGTTCTGATTTCTGATTAAAAAGACATATTATATACATTACAGCATTTTTTCGTATTGTGTAAAAATGGCTTGTTCAAAAATGTCTTTGAGGTTCTGATTACACCTAATATTAAGATGCAATCAGACAGATAAAACGAAAGTAGACTGCTATACTAAATACATGTGTAAATGGGCTCTAAATGATTTAAGCTTGTCAACATTTGACCATTACCAGGGGTGGTTTAAAATTTTTTTTTATGTATTTAACAGGATTGCTGCTGTAGGGTAAAAATGTTCCCTCAACATTCCCATTAAGATATATAACAGTTTTTTTAAATGTTCTTAGAAGGTTTAAAACTTTTAAGATGTAAATTTTGGGATAAAATTATGATATTCAAAAAGTTCTCATGGTCTCCGGTTATAATAATAATGTTTTAATAATGTTATCAACAATTTAATAATTCCATCAACATTAATGTCCTTGGAACATTTTCTATCAATGTTATAAGAATGCTCCAGAAAAATTATTTTTGTACACGCTAACATTTGCAAAACTTTAAGGAACAATGAAATGTTCTTAGAACTGCACATGGTCAAACAATAAATAAATAAATAAAAATGTTAAAGAGTTTAAATTTGCTGATTTGCTGAAATGTATTTATCAATATACAGTATAAACATGTTAAAACAATATAAAATCTGCATTAGGATTAAAGGAAAGAAAATAAATGCCGTATTTTACTTACATAAAATATATTAAATAAAATTTGTTTTTTGGACTGTACAATACTTAAATTGTATGGACTTACTTCACAATATTAAATTTAAAACATCATTAAACATTTTTTTTTTTTAAGTCTACAGTAATGGGCCTCCCACATGATGCGTTCAACCAAAAAAACATCCTAATACAAGGTGTAGACAGAGCCTGTGCGTACCCTGCTCTGATTGGCCAGCATGTTGTGGTTGGTAACCATTTACGAAGCGTCTCAAAAACAACTATCAACATCTTTTTTATAGGCAGTCAATAGTCTGCCATTATGGAAATTTGTTAAACCACAAAGAACAGAGCAGGAAGTAAAGCTCAAATTACTGATAACTTGTGTTAGTCAGTTCCAATGGTACTCCCTTTATCATGCTCTGCTGTATCTGAAAGCTTGCAGCAACAGTTGAAGTCAGTTATTAGCCCCCCTTTGATTTTTTTTTCTTTTTTTCTTTTTTAAACATTTCCCAAATAATGTTTAACAAAGCAAGGACATTTTCACAGTATGTCTGATAATATTTTTTCTTCTGGAGAAAGTATTATTTGTTTTATTATGGCTAGAATAAAAGCAGTTTTTAAATTTTTTAAACACAATTTTAAGGGCAAAATTATTAGCCCCTATAACCTTTTTTTCCCAATAGTCTACAGAACAAACTACTGTTATATAATAACTTGCCTAATTACCCTATCCTGTCTAGTTAACCTAATTACCTAGTTAAGCCTTTAAATGTCACTTTAAGCTGTATAGAAGAGTCTTGAAAAATGTCTAGTAAAATATTATTTATAGAGTAAAATTCAAGAGAAACAAAATGTACACAATTTAGCTGAAATTTTTTACTATTTTTATTTTTTTCCAATATTTTGCATAAATATAAATGTCTTATCTCTCCTCCCCCCACCACACACACACACAAAAAAAGTAATAATAGTGCATTCCTACCTTTGCACAGCTTGGGCAATCTGTTTGTCAGAGAAGCCCAGTTGCTTGGCTTTCCTCATGATCTCTGGAGGCATTGCACTCTCATCCTGCTTATACGTCTCCAGAAGCTTCTTGTGGTCTGCGATGTTCTTCATCTTATGCAGAAACCAGTGGTCTATCTTGGTCAGCTCATAGAGCCGCTCTACTGTATATCCAGCATGCAGAGCAGCTGCCAGAACAAAGATGCGCTTGTCTGTGGGAGTCTGCAACTCCTGAGAAACAGGACAAAATATTCTATAGTTTAGTTTTTTGCATTTGTTTACAAGCCTAATGCACAAAAAAACATGCATCTCCTTTGGAAGTCAGATTAAAGTTTTAAAACTTAAGTACCCACCTCTTCCGACTCTGGTTTGATGGTGTGATCGAATCCAACGCAGTTCTCATCCACCATTCTCAAAGCTTTCTGGAAGGCCTCTTCAAAGCTGCGGCCGATGGCCATCACTTCTCCTGAGATGAAAGAGAGTGCTGGATGAGTTCTCTACATACTGGATACTTGTGTTCAGCACAGATAGCACCTTCTCAATGGCAAAGGGAACAGGCTAAAATTTTACAATATTAAAATTCATAATCTTGTTTTAATACATTGATACTTTTTATTTGCTAGTGAAACATTTAGAGACTCAACATAATACATATTTATCCTGCTATTTTTTTCAAATAAATTCATCATTATTTCTATAGTGCTTTTACAATGCAGATTGTGTCAAAGCAGCTTAACATAAAAGTTTTAGTAAATTGAAACTGCTTTAGTCCAGTTTTGCCAGTTGAAGTTCAGTTTAGATCAGTTTAGTGCATTGTAAAGTTCACTGCTAAAAAGCCAAAACCCTGAATCCAATGATATGCAGTTCTACAAGTTCCAAACTAAAAATAGCCAATGACGAGGAAAAAGCTTCACCAATTGATAAGAGTGTAGGAACAAAAAACAAACACACACAAGAAACTCACCAACACTCTTCATGGAGCTGCCTATTTTAGTGCTGACTCTGAGGAACTTGCTTAAATCCCAGCGAGGAACCTTCACCACGCAGTAATCCAGACTAGGCTCAAAGTTGGCGGTTGTGGAATTAGTCACTGAATTTCTAGAAAACAACCACTTATAAGCAACTTCCAACAAGATAACAATACACAAATGTGCAGTTAGAGTCAATAAAACAGCAAATGTTAATAAAAGAACTCACTTGAGCACGGGCAGAGGGATTCCCAAGCTGAGTTTAGCAGCAACGTAGGCCAGCGGGTAACCTGTGGCCTTACTGGCCAATGCAGAGCTTCGAGAGAGACGAGCATTGACTTCAATGATGTAGTACTGTTAAGACACAAAACATTATTTCTAAAAACATTAACTTCAAAAACTATAGGACAGACCGGTCATTGATTTTTTGGGGTGTTAGTATAACTGGTGTAAGAAATATGCAAGTTTTAAAAAAATATGCAAGTATAAAAAAGGCTTGGGTGCTCCAAAACAATGCCAAAATTTGCCTTAGAAAACTGTAGCTGTCTCCTAAATGGCACACTATACACATTACACTTATGCACTATGTACAGTACTTATGCAGTAACACACTCTACAGCATAGTATATGAATGTAATGTCTTTTTAAATGGAACACAAAAGTTTTTTACTAAGCAGAAATTCAAACCGTTTCACAGATGACGTTTGCCAAATTAGTGAGACAAATTATCAAACTACCAAATAATACCTGCCATGAGCATAACCGCATTCACCATTGGGAGGTGCTACAATCAATCTCATAGGAGAATTTTGCTTTTACAATCTAAAATAAAGTAATCCAATAACAGTGCTTAAAAGCTCCACCTCTTCTGTTACTAAGTGTCCAACATTTCTCACTTCATTTGAACGGTTGAATAAGTGCATCATCCGGGTATTCAGGTGCACTTAATCTTAGAGTTTTCAGCGTAAACGCACTACTTACACTATACTACAAAATGGCATAGAATAGTGAATAAGTATGCGATTTGGGATGCACCTTTAGTGCGCCTGTACACTGTTGAGTTTTCACGAAGCTGAAAATGTCAGCGACCTCAGTTGAGCACTTCTCCAATTATTGCATTTTGCTTTTCTAATTATTGGAGATTTTAAAAGTAACATGAATTTAAAATAAAGTTTAGTTGTTACAATCAGTATTATTAGTTTTTATGACATCTACAAGCTAGTGTGCACCAAAACAGTGACACATTCACATTTGAAGATAAAAACTGATACAAATATGTAAAACTTGTTTTTCACTTCCACCTAAATCTCATGTCACCTCATACTTCAGTTTCTCATCAAATCTGGATCAATTGAATGCTATCTAGTTTCTGACATGCCCTACCCCCTTCAAGATGCTTCACATTTGATGGAGTTGAGCTCAACCTCTCTTAGTGGCAGAGAGGTGATAAGAGGTAAAAATGCTATTAGCTGCTATTTAAAAGGGGAGAAGCTACACTGTGTACCACCCCTCTTCATTTACTGGTTGAGATTGCGTTAAACTGAATAAAAATGCACATTTCAAATCATTTCACGAGACCTTTAAAAAACTGAAAGTTCTCAGCACTTGCCATAAACCGTATGCTTGAGAAAATAAACACTTCAGTGGACATGCACCTTTAAGCATTCAAAACTTTATGTTTCTCCCTTCTGCCAAAAAAAATCTACATTTTATAACATCAAAAAGCACTTCAACTTCTAATCAGAACTTCTGACAAAAGAATGCTCACTATTATCTGAAATATCCCATGCCCTGTAAGACACAACTAAAATCAGTCACTTATTCTTGCATAACTGAGTGTTCGATTAAACATAAGAAAATAATAAGATGGTTACCTACACTGCTTATATGCTGTATGTTAAAGTGGAGAAATGGTTAGGCAGGCTCAGCACTGCTATTATAGATTGTAGCTGTTATTAATCAGATGTGCTTTAGCTCAACCAGTTAAGCTAGGATATGAATGAAATGCTAATGTTTCAGATTAAAATATATGTCAAAAACACAGATGCGCATCTCGGGGTACCTTTTAAAGCTTATTATTGGAAGATATAAAAGACTAAATTACCTGCTCTGATTCAGGATTCAGGGCATACTGAATGTTGCACTCTCCCACAACACCCAAGTGGCGAATAACTTTGATGGCTGTGTTTCTCAGCATGTTGTATTCATAGTCGTTCAGTGTCTGACTAGGAGCTACCACTATGGACTCACCAGTGTGAATTCCTAGAGGATCGATGTTCTCCATGTTACACACCTAAATAAAAATAAATAAGTTTAGAAAAAGAACAGAAATGACAACACACACTGTTAAAATTTGAAAATGAGAATGTCAGAATGAAATGAAAAGCATGGCTTCATACCGTAACACAATTGTCATAGGCATCCCGCACTACTTCATACTCAATTTCCTTCCAGCCTTTAAGCGATTTGTCAACCAGGACTTGTGATGTGTGGGCAAAGGCCTGAGTGACCAACGTGATCATCTCATCTCTGTTATTGGCAAAGCCTGAACCCAGTCCACCCAAGGCAAACGCTGAACGGACCAGAACCGGATAACCAAGTCTTTCAGCTGCAGCCACTGCCTATATAAATCAATGAGAATATTTGAACAGTAATTAAAGCGAGAAAAGTTTATTTATATAGCACATTTCTTACAAAGTGGCAATTGAAAGTGCTTTACATAAACGGGAATTAAAAACTTTTTTGATACTTATTAATCTATTGGACGTCTCTTACAGATTTAATTTTTCACCTAAAATCGATAAGTTAAGCTTTACAGCTCTAATTACATCTGTACATCTAATTACGATAAGTACATCTGTACATATTTATAAAAATCAAATAAACGCAATAAAACACTAAATAAAAATAAATAAATACTTTTATTAATTAATTAATTAAATTATATTACAAACAAATAAAAATAAATGGTTGTATGTCAATATCAATAAAACTTTTGAACAATATATGAAAATATATGAAAATGTGTATTATTTTTGTTTGTATTTACAAAAACAATCAGCTGGTTAAATGTCAATGAATGCCAATAATAATAATAATAATAATAATAATAATAATAATAATAATAATATCAACAACAAATACATCTAAATAAATAACAACAATCTAAATAAGTTGAAGATTACCATAAATTTGATAGTTTCAGCTTTAGTACAAAAAGACAATGAAAAGCTAATTATTTACTTGTCAAAAACTAATACCCATCTAAAGCTTTAGATCACATTATTTCTTACAGTATTTGTAGGCCTTTCTCTCACACATAATTGGAAATCCTTGACACAGAAACATTTGTGATCCCCTGATACTGACAATACAGTTAGAAGCTAACCTGTTCAACAGACATGGCCGCCTCACTGGGGGCGACATGCTCGTTGATTTCCTCCATCTTCTCCACAAAGATCTTCCTGTCTTCTGTCATCTCTATGGAGGCCACTGGGGTACCAAGCACACGCACTTTGTATTTTTCCAGCACTCCTTGTTTTGTGAGTTCCACACCACAGTTCAGGGCTGTCTGACCTCCGAAAGTGAGCAACACCCCATCTGGACGCTCGTTCTTTATCACCTGCGTGAATTACGACAAGATTCTTGACCTCGGAAACTCATTTAGTTTAATTTTTTAATGCATTTATTTATTTTTAATTTGTAAAGAAAACATAGCCTAAAAAAACAGAGAGCTGAGTTTTTCCTACCTGTGTGACGTACTCTGGTGTGATCGGAAGGAAGTAGACTTTGTCTGCCAGGCCCTTTGAGGTTTGTACTGTGGCAATGTTTGGGTTGATGAGAATGGTTTGGATATTCTCTTCTTTCATAGCTTTTATAGCCTGGTTGAAAAAAAAAGACAAACATAAATGCACATAATAAAATAAATGCATTACATGGATGATTAGATCTCTGACAACAAACAAGTCTCAAACTAATAGAGGAAACAACAATAAATAATAATAATAATAATAATAATAAATTATTATAATAATTGTTGTTTTTTTTATTGTAACAATAATATTGTCAACTTATAATGATCAAAAACAATGTAAAAAAATTATGAAGCTAATAAGGTTATTATTATTAATGCTAATTATGTTAAATATGCTAATTATGAAATGTTTTCATAATTAGCAAGTGAAGCAGAATTAGCATAATGAAGTGCAGCGTGGAGCTTAAAGGTACTAAGACACACTGAGCAGAGTTCTTATGATTTGTCCACTGCTTTGGAACTGAGAGTGAACAGATTAACAGCTGAGCGTAAAAGCTCTTTAAACTTGATACAGCATCTAAAAAAACAGCTACTTATCAAGAGTGTGTTTAAAAAGATAAAGTAGAAGTGGTGCATTAGAAAGGAAAAACACATTATAAGTGAATGAACCCTAAACAATCTCAATGGCTGCTTTTCTTTGACCCTCACCTGAGATCCAGAATAGTCAAACTCCCCAGCCTGTCCAATGGAAAGACCACCTGAACCCAGAACCAGAACTTTACGTGGTCGAACAAAGGCATTTGGGTCAGGAGATCCAGGAAAGGTGAGGTGCTCCATTAATCTTTGCTTCACTGTTAAAACAATAGCAGTTTATGGATAATTATTATTTAATCATTTAATGTGACAGACCAAAAATATGCAAACAATTTAACTACATAGGACCAGATCACCTGATTTTCCAGCCTTGTTCTCCTTTACATCTCTGACTGTATCCAGAAACACATCAAAGAGACCAACAAGGTCTGTCGGACCTGCCATGTGTTCAGGATGGAACTGGACACTGAAAAGCAAAGTAGTTTTAATACATTTAAACAAGGTTTATACTAATTTATACTTTATTTATGCAAACACAAATTAGACATTGTTTTTATTTACCGCTATATCAGCAACCTATAGCAATTTCATGCCAAGATCAAAACAGGAAGACAGATTACATAATGATGACAGCTTTGTAAATCAAAAAGAGTGTACACAACGAAGACGACGCGGTGGCACAGTAGGTAGTGCTATCACCTCACAGCAAGAAGGTTGCTGGTTTGAGCCTTGACTGGGTCAGTTGGTGTTTCTGTGTGGAGTTTGCATGTTCTCCCCGCGTTCGCGTGGGTTTCGTCCGGGTGCTAAGGTTTCCCCCACAGTCCAAAGATAAGTGTTACAGTTGAATTGGGTAAGCTAAAATGTCCGTAGTGTATGTGTGTGAAAGTGTGTATGGATGTTTCCCAGAGATGGGGTTGTGGCTGGAAGATCATCCGCTGCGTAAAAACATATGCTGGATAAGTTTGCAGTCTGCTTTGGCGACTACAGATTAATAAAGGGACCAAGCCGAAAAGAAAATGAATGAATGAATTATACAACGGAAAAAAAAAAAACTCAAATTTTATAATAAGAAATAAAGGCTAACCTGAAGAGTGGTTTGTGATTATGAACGATGCCCTCGCTGGTTTGGTCATTAGCATTGGTGAAGAGCACATCCCAGTCCTTTGGAAGAGTTTCTGGATCCACAGCAAATCCGTGATTCTGAGAGGTGATGTAACAGCGACTGGTTCCTTTATGGATGCATGGCTGATTATGGCCACGATTACCGTACCTGAAATTCACAGAGACCATAAATAAAGCTTGTAATATTCATAAGAAAACACTTCACAGACTATAAACCATCTCTGAATGAACCCTTTGACTGTCCGCTACTGAAGAAAGAGATGTGGACTGGCATCTCATTCGGCCTTGAGCACAAGCAAACAAAGCAAGTATCCCAGGACTCTTAGGAAAACACAAGCGGTTCACTCAACTGCTGAGCTCAGCATGAACCAGATTTCACACTAGAAGATCTGGAATGTCATGGGAAGTAAGAGCCATAGCCAAACAATATAATCCACTGACTATTAACTTATGATGCCTAGTTCAAGAACACTAATTTACAATTATTTTTTTAACCAAAAACAGAGAAATTCACATTATTTAAAAGGAAATTAACATTATTTTAGTAGGATTAATAACATATTAACGCATTCATGCATCACTTATATTCAAGATAAATCTTAATATCTTGCAGTTAAAAAAAAGAAAAGTTATTTTTACAAATTATTTCTTTGATTGAAATGAAATTAAAATTCATTATAAATTGTCTCAACTTTAATTCTTTCCATATGTAATATTTAAATAATGACTTTATATTGATTTTTATATAATACTTATAACTACTAAACAATATGTAAATATATAACTACAAAACTTGACTTATTTTATTCTGTGGAACAGTGAACACTGAAAATAACATCTCAAATTGTGGTTCGGTTCACAAGGTTTTTAACAATACCTCCTTTTCTTATGTCAACCAAAATTCATCAGGTTTGGAAAGATGTAAGAGGAAGTGTATTTTGAATTTTGAATCAATTAACCCTTTAAAAAGAAATGTGCATTAGAAGTCAATGGAAAATACCATTAAAAAATTAATTAATTAGATGATGACTTACTTCATTTTGTATGTCTTTGCGCCAATGACCAAAGACAGCAGCTGATGGCCCAAGCAAATTCCAAAGATAGGTTTGGGATTCTCCACACATGCCACTTTGCGTATATTCTCTACAGTCTCCTTACAGTACTCAGGATTGCCAGGACCGTTGCTGATAAACAACCCATCAAAGTCTAGAAAAAACAGAGGCAACGTGCACAGTGATAACATTTTCAATTTGCATTTACTAGGGGAGTGAAATATTGATACAAATTATTACTTATCAATTTATATAATCATTTTTGGGGATTCACAAAGTTTACACACAATACAACAGTTGTATATACATTCATTTCATTTGCCATTTTCCCAGAAGACAACCCTCAACAATAGTGTTATTGTTTACCATTGCTGTCCAGAGGTTGATCCCAGGGGACAACAGTGACCCGGGCGCCTCTCTGGCACAAGCAACGAATCTGGTTGTACTTGATGCCACAGTCTATAGCAGTGATTCTCACTGTGCCCTCTGGATTAAACACTTTTGGTGCCTGTTGAATGGGCAATACAGAACACAAAAAAATAAATTTCACTGCATTACACAACATCATCCATCTAAAAAACACTGAAGCTAGACACCTACTTTCATGGAAACTTCTTTAACAAGGTTTCGGGCGTCTGGATTGTCAAACGGAATATTGTCAGCTGGAGTTCCTTCCACCACAAGTTTTCCCAACATGGTTCCCTTCTCTCTGATCTTTTTGGTCAAGCATCGAGTGTCAACACCTGATTTTCACAGGATAAATTATGTTTTAGTTTTTTGAACCATAGTACAATGGGATTAAAATTCTTGCTTTTACTTTGTATGAATAAAAGCAAATATTTGTCAAGCAAGAGTAGTAGTGCTGTTTGTTTATTGCTATACAAGATTTATCGGATAGCAGATACAGTTGCAGTCAGAATTATTAGCCCTCCGTAATTATTAGCCCCCCTGCATATTTTTCCCCCAATTTCTGTTTAGAGGAAATAAGATTTTTTTCAACACATTTTTAAGCATATTAGTTTTAATAACTCATTTCTAGTAACTGATTTATTTTATCTTTGCCATGATTACAGTAAATAATATTTTACTAGATATATTTTAGGATATTAGTGTTTACTTAAAGTGCAATTTAAACGCTTAACTAGGTTAATTAGGCAAGTTAAGGTAATTAGACAAGTTATTGTATAACAATGGTTTGTTTTGCAGACAATCAAAATAAAATATTGCTTAAAGGGCCTAATAAAATTGACCTTAAAATGTTTTTATTAGATTAAAAACTGATCTTATTGTAGCCAAAATAAAACAAATTAGAATTTCTAAAGAAGAAAAAATATCATAGGAATTGCCGTGAAAAAATCCTTGCTCTGTTAAACATCATTTGGGAAATATTTGAAAGAAAATAAATTCACAGGAGAGCAAATAAGTGACTTCAACTGTGCATTAAACAAAGTAAAAAATTCAAAAACAATATGAAAGTAAAACAACTCTATACTTCAGCAAACCAAAGTAGTAAGAACAAAATTAATACAACTTTTAGTGTTTTATAGGTCCATAAATACTTGTTAAACGTTTGGGTCACACTTTAAAATAAAGTTCCATTAATTAATGCAATTAATACCAAACCAAAAATGAACAACACTTGTACAGCATTTATGGTATTAATCATTACAGCATTTACTGATGCATTGTTAAAATCAAAAGTGGAGCTTGTAAACATCAGCTAATACAAGTAAACATGGACCAATAATGAATGAACTACTGTATTTCTTATGAACCAATATTTACAAAGATTTATTCATTGTTTGTTCATGTAAGTAACTAATGGAACCTTACAGTAAAGTATTGTCTGCCCTAAGAAATAGTCAGGCAAAAACTGGAACTGACTGACCTTGGAGGCCAGGGATGCCTTGCTCTCTGAGCCACTCATCCAGAGATTTGGCGGCGCTCCAGTGACTGGGATTCTCCGAAACCTCCCCAACAATGAGAGCAGCGGCATGGATTTGGGACGATTCAAACCACTAGATCACAAGAAAAAAGCAGCATTATATTTTGGGTGTATTTTTTAAATAAAGGCATATGTGTAGACACGAAAAACAAAAATAAACCTTGCTGAGTCCAAACTCTCCATCTTCATCTTTTGGAATACCATAATTGCCAATCATCGGGTACGTCAGAGTTAGTATTTGGGACTTGTAAGACGGATCTGTGAGTGCCTCCGGATAACCCACCATTCCTGTCTGGAAAACTGAGGACAGACATTTTAAGAGTCAGGAAGAGGAACGTCAAGAAGGCATAGGGCAGTAAAAGATTCTGCAGCATGATAGCCTTGGATAAAAATATCACAGTTTCACGGTATTGTGATCACTGCTCTACAATTTATTCTTTTTAAACGTCCGGGTGAAAAATAACAACTTTTCTTCATTGAACACAATATTATTCATTTTAAGAAACATTTCAAATATTTTTGAACAGTAAACATGTCAAATAAATCATTGACTTCTGCTGTCTTCATTAGTTTCAAAAACACAGATTTACTGACAACTTGAAAAGGCATCTTTACTATCTTTCTTTGAAGAATATAAAGTAAAGCCAGGGCAATGTTCAGGTCTAAAGCATGCTTGGATGTTGGTGCACTATTGATTTGTTTTTCAAATGTTTGTTGATTCATGGGCTGACCAGTAGCTTTTCATGTGATATTTTTCACTGTTGCCCTAAAAATATAAAAGGAGTACAGAAAACTTGCGTATACTGTAGGAACACTTTATCAGAAATTTGTAGTGGTTTCAAACCCTTGACTCTTCCAAACCACAGTCAACCTTGAAACCAGTTATCGCCCCATTCCTAATGTCAAAAGCAGTGTTACACCAATATAAGTAACTCAATCACTTTTTCCATAGACTTAAATGGGTCTCTGATTTTTTTTATATACCGTAAACAACTTCACTACATGCTTTGTCGTGCTACAGGCCTTTGTTTTGACTTTAATTTGTTAAAGATTAACCAAATAAAGCTGACTTGGCCTAAATTGATGTGGTATCAGATGGGATCAGTATGATATAAGAGGGGTTTTGTCATTTATAATGCAACTGTCTGCAAAAAGCCCAACTAAATGAATGAGTATGAAATTGAAGGGGGAAACATGTAACATTTAAATGTGCTTGCATTCATTTAAGTCTGTTTTTTTCCTTTAGACAGAAAACATTTTTAATTTTAGGCCATGCTTGCTCAATCTTTATCACTGAAATTTTCTAATTTGCTGTATATGGAGGAATGGGGAGGACACTTACAGTTGAAGTCAGAATTATTAGCCCCCTTTTGAAGTCTGATAATATTTTTTCTTCTGGAGAAAGTCTTTTTTGTTTCATTTGGCAAGAAAGATTTCGGTTTTTAATTAAAAAATAAATAAATTTTAAGGTCACAATCATTAGACCCTTTAAGCCATATTTTTTTTCATATAGATCAAATCATCGTTATACAATAACTTGCTTAATTACCCTAACCTGCCTAGTTAACCTAGTCAAGCCTTTAAACGTGAATTGAATACATATCTAATAAAATATTATTTATGATTATCATGAAAAGAGAAAGTAAATCCGTTATTAGAAATGAGTTATTAAAACTATTATGTTAGGAAATTTGTTGAGAAAAAAAATCTGTTAAACCGAGATTGGGGGAAAAACAGGGGGGCTAATAATTCAGGGTGGCTAATAATTCTGACTTCAACTGTAAAATAAAGAAATGTGTCATTTAATATTTTAATCAAATCAATATTTAAAACAGGGGTGCCCAAACTTTTCCTTTTGAAGGGCAAAACATCTTGATTGAGGGCTGTAGGCCGAAGGTAAAAACACTAAACTGTATTACATTTAAATTTTCCATGAATAATTTCTTAATTTATTTCCTCATATTTAAAAATATATACAAAACATTGCTTTAAATTATATGAATTAATGCGAAATTTGACAAGTTTCATAATGAAATGATTACAGTAAAAACATAAGCCCATTAACAACACAATGGAGTTCATTGCTGCCTTTGATTTGATCCCAGATGTCTCAAGCATTGTATTGATATGTTAGAAATTCAGATTCATTTACAAAACATTAAACAAAAGGTTACATTATATTCAAAATGATGCTCTGTGTCAGAGATATTCGCCCCAATCTACCCTCCCCATCATTCTCCCTCTCTTTTCAAATGGGATGGTGGGCCAAATCAAAGGTTAGCATGGGCCAACTTTGGCCCGCGGGCCCTACTTTGGACATCTAGGGTTTTAAAATGGACAAATATAGATATAAAAGTATTTAATATTTATTTTATATATAGTGACAAATGTGTTACAATAAAGCTGTAATATGCCAACTACTATTGTAAAGGTGTTTAGCTTTTGTTTCCCTCTGAACATTAGAATGTGTCCTGTTAAATTAGGTTTTTTACCCTCAGCAAACTTTTTTTTTTTTAAATAGAAAACCAAAATGTCATTCAGTGAGTTTACACAACAAAACAACTTTCATCAGGTATAGTGCAGCTCCAAACCATTAGCAGTATAGTTTCACATTTTTAAACATTTCCCTTTAAGCATGATCAATTATGTATGATCAATTACTTTAAATATTTCCACTAGTACAGGTCAGAAAAAGTATGTTTTTTCATTTTTACACAAACATATTGGTAATCTGAACAAGAATAGAACATTTATTTGCCCTATAAATACCCATTTATCTCTTAAAAGTAGACCCTACATATCATCACAAAGGTGAAATGTGATTTATTTATTTAAGGGATTTAAACATTTTACTTAAAGCACACCTGCATATAATGCTTTCCCCCACAAAAAGTGTTGCTAAAACATCTAAATGCAAATATTTTTGTGCTTTAGAGACTTTACCAACTTTATAAATTCATCTAAGTGTATACTTATAACAATATTAAACAAGACATAAAAAATCATATGGTAAAGTCACCAACTAACTAACTAACGTTTTGTCAACCTGCACCAAAAAGCAAACACTTCTCTAATTGTTCACTACCTTAACTTTTAAACGGTGATCCTAAAACAATGCGTGTGACGTCAGCCATGTGGCGCACACATGCCCTACGAAGGGGCTACTTTTGAGTGTTCCCTTTTAAAACATTTAGCGCGAAATCCAACACGTGTAACTTCCGGCTCATCAGCTACATATTTATCGGTCACGCATTCCGGGAAGAGGACAGAACAGAACAAGTGTACCATTCGGAGAGGTGCTGACTGGGACACATTTCATGCCAGTGCTTCTTAATTTTCACTTACCAACTTCACCAGACACTGAAGATACGGCACCGAACAGACGGCCTTTAAATGTCGTCCCGTCCTCCAGCACTAAAGATGCCATTTTCAGCGACATGACTAAACTGTTCGTATTTCTAAACACTAAGCGAATATCTAGCGTTAACAAAAAGTATAATCGAGTCGAACTGAATGACTTCTGTTTCTCCCTTATCGCCGAAGTTTGCCCACGTGAAAAGCACGCCGCGCAAGGTGATGTTCACCCGGATGCGGAGTAAATAAATGCGCCTTTAGATGTTGTTGTTATCTAGGCCAAATAGCATGCTGTCCCTGGTGTAGAAAAAGGCTCATTGGTCGTTATTGATGTTTTGAGGTGGTTAAAATCAAAAAGTGGTCCGGGTCAATGGAAAAAAAGTCCACGCTCTGCTCCAGCAACAGTAGCGTGGAGCCGTGCACGAGCACTCCGGCTGCTTTTATACGAGCGTCAAAAGCTGTGCGTCAGGAGCACGTCACGGAGGAGGAGGAAGATCTGCTGGCCTGCTGTAAAGGCTTCATTCATAAAAAGATGACTTTGCTTCTGATATTGATGACATTTTAAACGGTGTGTTGTGGATTAAGTTTTTCTACTCCAAACTGCCTATATTTGAATAATATTTACAATTAAAAATAGTGATATTGTTGAATCATTTTTTATGTTTTAAACAACAGATACATGACAATAGAACAGAGAATATAATGCCAGGGCGATAGCAGACAAATAATAAAAGTTCATTCATTCATTTTCTTGTCGGCTTAGTCCCTTTATTAATCTGGGGTCGCCACAACGGAACGAACCGCCAACTTATCCAGCAAGTTTTTCTCACAGCGAATGACCTTCCAGCTGCAACCCATCTCTGGGAAACATCCACACACATTCATACACTACGGACAATTTAGCCTACCCAATTCACCTGTACTGCATGTCTTCGGACTGTGGGGGAAACCGGAGCACCCGAAGGAAACCCACGCGAAGGCAGGGAGAACATGCAAACTCCACACAGAAACGCCAACTGAGCCGAGGTTTGAACCAGCGACCTTCTTGCTGTGAGGCGACAACACTACCTACTGCGCCACTGCCTCGCCCACATACAACTATTCTCAGTCAGAATTTGGCCATTTGAATTAATAATAATAATAAAGTAGAGCTTTGTAAAGGTACATTTGAAAAATCATGCATAACAATAGCCAAATCAGTATTCAAATTAATTTTAATATTGTCCACTTTTGGTGCTTCATAGCTTTTTATTGGTCGTTTTTTGTTTCAAGAATAAGGTCCAAGATTTAGAATAAAAGTTACATGTATAATATTTTCTTTATAACAAAAATACAGTAGGAGTGTAGTGAAAGATGACGTCACTTTCATCAGATTGAATGTTTTCTTGCACAGCTGGATGTTGGACTCATGAAAAATAATTGTTTGCATTGGTCAAAACTGATTAGTAGAAGTCATGACAGCCAACACAGTATTCCACTTGATCTTAGCGTCTTTATCGATGGGTTGTTTTTTACATAAATAAGATGACAAATTCAGGACCTTTGTCAGTGAGGGGTGGGTCTTTCGAACCACCTGAACCCCCCTGGCTACAGGCCTGCAAATGTCTAGTTTTAATGGCCTTTTTATTAGTACTATGTTGATACTAGTACTAGTACAAAAGTAATTTATCAGTTCCTTATAAAACAAAGTAAAACTGTTTTTTTTATTTTTTATTTTTTTGGAAAATTAACACTTATAGTAAAGAAAATTATTTAACAAAATAAATTGATTAATAACAAGAACTTCATTCAGATTATCATAATTAAAATACCCAAAAATTACATTTTCAATATGTTAATTAAAATTAAAGAGTATTTAGCATCATACCATCATACCAAATCATTTTAACATAACCACAGTGCCAAAAGATGTGGGGTACAGTTTCCAAATACAAAGAGCAAAAGGGTAATTTATATCAATATCATTTTAAAATTTAATAGGAATATGTTTTACTGTATATAATAATTGAATGAAATATTATTCATCATTATTATGAAATCTTATAGGCTACATCGTCACCTTCAGTGTCAAACGGCTCTTTAGAAAACATTCTAATATTATTATTTGAGCATAAGAAGCATTGCTTATTATAAATATTATTAAAAAGTTAAAATCAGTCCACCAGTATATACAGGTTTCCTATATACAGCATACATATACATTTTATACAGGATTCCTATTTTGTGCAAACATGGTTATAGTGTTCCTTTAAAAATAAGCTTTTATTGGTCAAAGAAAAGTCTTTAGAATTTTTTTTAAATAAATGTTTTTTTTAACTCTATTCATCAAATAATCCCAAAAAGTAAAATGTATTCATTTTCTAAAACAAATTAAGATAATTGTATCAGTTTCAACACTGATAATAATAAAAGTAATTATTAATGAATGAGCACTAGTAATAATAACAAACCAGCATATTAGAATCATTTTTGAAGTATTATGTGATAAAGTATGAATTGCAAAAATAAAATGTATTCACACACAGCACTCTTTTTATTTTTAATTGACCTAATAATTCAGAATAGTATTGTTTTTATGCCATTTTCCATCAAAGAAAAGCTTTTAATGAGCATTTAAATTAATTTGTTATATATGATTATGAATCTAGGAAAAAACACGTTTTGATTAAGATTAGGTACTTATTTTCTCATATTAATGACTTTCTCAAAATAATGAGATATTTTCTCATATTAATGACTTTCTCATAATAATGACTAGCGGTGGAAAGAGTATTGAAAAATCATACTTAAGAAAAGTACCATTACTTGCCTAAAAATGTAGTGCAAGTAGAGTATATGTTGTGAATATAACTTAAAGTATGAGTATAAAGACCTTTTTAAAGTACTCAAGAGTCGTGAGTATTACGCTGTAAAAAGCTAATGCTTTTACATCTAATTTATGGATGTGTGTTTTTGTAAACGTAACATTCTGTAGTGCATCTAGTTATTGCCCAGCAGACACACAACGTCATAAGACGTTAATATTAGGTTAGATTTAGGTTGTGATATCAGGTGACCAAAAGTCTAGCCAGCATCTAAGGGCAACATTATTTTGATGTCCAATAACGATGTCAAATGACGTTGATTTTTGGTCAATTTTAGGTTGTGGCAGAAACCAAAATCCAATCTGTCATCAGGTATGGCAACCAAAATCCAGCATCTGATAGATGTCATAGTGGTAACGTCCACACAGTGTCAAGCTGTAACATCATTAGGTTATGATATTTGGTTGATTTTAGGTTGGCTGTTGGACACTGACGTAGGTCTGATGTTAGGTTCTGATGTCAACCCAACTTTAATTTACAAACAAAATGTAACGTCCCCATGACGTTGAGGTACAACGTCAATATGACGTCATGTTGACGTCTTGTGTATGCTGGGTGTTTAAGGCCATTTCTGTCATCATACAGTAAACATTCGACATCTTCTCATCAGTGACATGAATCTAAACAGTCTCTTGGTCAATGCGTGTAAATATTTTGGGCATCTTCTTGGACACTTTTAATGCCTCCAAGCAGTTTGCTGCAATTATAAATCGCCCATATCTTGAGGTAGTCCATTAAAATGCGATTTACCTTCTATGAGCGATTTGATTGGACAGGTATAACAGGACGGATTTTTCTAATCCCCATAAACAGGAAATAGTAAAATAGTGACTGCAGGTTGAAGGAAAGTAGTGGAGTAAAAGTACTGATACTGCTCTGAAAATGTACTCAAATAAAAGTAAAGGTGCACATTTTTCAAACTACTTAGCAAATTACAATTCCTGAGAAAAGCTACTCAATTACAGTAACTTGAGTATTTGTAATTTGTTACATTTTTAGATGTTTAGTTATTATTACGAGAAAGTCTTTATTACGAGAAAATATCTCATTATTATGAGAAAGTGAATAATGTGAGAAAACAACTTTATTCTTATTAAGAGATGTTACTTTATTCTCATGAGAAAGTAATTCATTATTTTGACTTGCATATGATTCCTATTTAATTTCATGGCGGAAACAGGCTTCCATAGTTTTTAACCTAAAACTAAAATAAAATAATCCTGGAAGACTTTGACCACGTCATTGCTGTTTTCATGTTTATTTGCCATTGTTCATGTGATGCAAGGATTTCACAACTTTTCTTTTCCCAGTCGAACCCCTTTGACCAAAAATATTTACTTGGAGCCTCCCTGAGATTTAAAGTTAATATTTAAATGATTTCTCAACCCATTTGCATATTCACACAGCAGTCATATGTTGGCTAATAGTCATGCAGCTAAACAAATAAAGCATTTCAATTAAGGCTGTTCAAGTTTTTTTTTTTTTAACAATGAAATCATCATGAATTATTTATTAGCTGTTATCAACTCAAAACCCTAGATCTTACATATATCTTATTTTCTTTTGCACATTCTGTTCCATGAGTTTGAAAATAAAAATAAAACTATAACTCCATCCAAATGTATGTTGAAAAACAAGTTAAACCTGAATCTAAAAATAGCAGCCTGAAATAAGTAATCTTGATTCAATTATTGACAACAACTTTCATCATGTAATGTGTTATCAGTGACAGACTACAAATCGCAGGTAATCTCCCTGGGTCTGGGTAAATTACTTACAAAGTGTAATCTGTTACTGATAACAAATTACATGTTGAAAGTTCTCAGCAATGTAATTTGAAGTGGTCTGTCATTAGTAATTTAATCTGACTACTTTTAATGATATATACTTTTAGATAATTCCAACCCATGCTTCTTTTTTTTAAATAACACAACATGTATAACCCTAAACACTCACAGAAACCATTTTGGATTTTTTATATTTTCATTCATTTATTCATTCATTTATTTTCCTTGATCTTAGTAGCCAAATAAATCATCAACTTATCCAGCATATATTTTACACAGCGGATGCCCTTCCAGCTGCAACCCAGTAATGGGAAACATCCATACACACTCATTCACACACATACACTATGGCCAATTTAGTTGATTTAATTCACCTATAGCCCATCTCTGGACTGTGGGGGAAACTGGAGCATGCGGAGGAAACCCACGCCAACATGGGGAGAACAAACTCCACACAGAAACGCTAACTGACCCAGCCGGGACTTGAACCGGCAACCTTCTTGCATTATAGCAATGCTAACTACAAAACCACCATGTCGCTTTTACATTTTCAGATAAACATAGTTTATTACTTGTTAATAATGTTTGATTATTGGTCTTACAATGAGTGTAACAAATGTCAGGCTTACTATATTTGTAGTAAACACACACACACACACACACACATAATAACCTATACATTATACATTCATACTTTATTAAAAAAAACAACCAGAGAAAACATTCTGTACAACTTTTAATGAAGTGAACTCACTGCTGATTCGTTTTGATTGATGTTTTGCAACTTCTTGCTAGTTGTAATAGACAAGAGGGGTTTGCAGATCGCTGACACTGTCATTTCTTTGCCGTTGAGGTTTTCTGTAGCTGATTATGGGTACAGGGACTCCTCTGAAATGGTCCATTAAATCCATGCCACCAAAGAAGTTCACAAAGATGATCCCCAGTTTGGCAGGCATGACACTAAATATGAACACACAGCAGGTCAAGTAATTAAGTCATTAATAGTTATTTAGGACATTTATTACATTGTTTAGGAGTTTGTTATTTTACTTTTACTAATTGTTTTAAATAGTTTTTTTTTAATCTACACAAACATTATATATTTTAAAGAATTCAGGAAGAATATAATAGGAAGAAAATACAGAAGTCAATGGGTACCAAAATACGGTTTCCCAAAATATCTTGTTTTGTGTTTAGCAGAAAAAAGAATCCCATACAGGTTTGTAGCAATTTTAGGATGAGTAAATGATAACTGAATTTATATGGTTTTGTTTCAATGTAATTACATTTAACTTAACTTAATTTTACATTTTAATTCAGTTTAATTTAACATTTAATTAAACATTATATTTATTTATATATATTTATACATATATATATTTTTTTATAAATTTAACTTTTAATTTAACTTAAAATTTAATACATTAAAAATTATTATTTAACATTTAATTTAATTTAATTTTTTTATTACTATTCTTTATTTAATTTACCTTAAATTAACTTTATTTAACATTTTAATTTAACATTTATTTAATTAAACTTTTAATTTAATATTTAATTTATTATTTTATTTAACTTAACATTTATTTAATATTTAATAAAGAAATACATTTAATTTAATACTTAATTTTTTTATTTAATATTTGATATAATACAAAATTCGATTAAATTTAAAGTTTTATTTAACATTTAATTTAATATTTGAATTAATTTAACATTTAATTTAAATTAACATTTAATTTAACATTTTAATTCATTTAACATTTAATTTAACATTTTAATTCATTTAACATTTAATTTAAAATTTAATTTCACATTTAATAATTTAATTTAATTGTTACATGTTGCCCACAGGTATAAGGATTAATAAATAGATAAATAAACAGAAGTATTCATTAGTCTAAAATACCTCTTAAGTGCCATCAAAAGAGACAGACTTGATGGCAAAAACAAGTACATCTTCTCCTGCAGTATGGCATCCACAATCTGTTTTGCTGCATGTCTCTGCTCCAAGACAGGAAGAAAGAACGGTCTCCTTAACAAAGATAAAACATCAACATTATTTCATAATCAGAGCACTCATCTCTAATCAGATTTCATAGAAACTGTGTTGACTTACTTAGTTTGACATCCGCCAAACATGTTTGTATTAATTAAATAAGGACACACTATTGTTGTTTTGATACCTTCCTTTTTAAGTACAAGCAGCTCCAGTGCAATAGATTCTGCAAATCTCACTGCTGCAGACTTGCTTGCACAATAGTCTGTGGATCAAAATACATGTTGGCAGTGCTACATTTTAAAATGTCTTTTGGGTGAATCTAAATGTGAGATATTGTGCATTCAGGATTATACCTGCAAGGCCATTCATTGCAAACAAGGCTCCATGGCATGCCACACACACCAGGTGCCCGTGGTTTTGTTCCAACATTGCTGGGAGAAATGCCTTGTAAGTCTGTGAATATAAACATCGAGAAACTTTTGAGATAACAGTGATCTCAGTGTTCCCATAACATTAAAAAAAATGTTGAATAAAGAATTTATACCGGATTTTATTTATTTATTTTTACCCAGAAATGAGCAGCAGCATTGACCCGTAGTGTCCGGTCTACCAGACTGTCAGGGGCTTCAAGAAAAGTGTATTTTCCTGATACCATTCCAGCGTTATTGACCAAGATTGACACATCTCCAACCTCCCTTTTGACCTGTTGAAATGTTTTATTAACACACATGTTATGATATTTTGTGTCAAATTAAATTGATTAACTGATATATGTACACCATTTTAAAGGCAAAGTGTCTACTTTAATATTTTCCATAAGTTTTGTGAAAATAAAATGGCAAAGTAATGGCAAAACAATGTTCCATTGCCATTTCAGTGTGAGATACATTTTTGTAAAAATAACACACTTGTTCTGACATGTACTTATTAAAAAAATTAAGAATAAGTGATCACAGAAAAATTGCATGTGTTAAACTTCTTGCTGTATAAAATCTAAAAATAGTGGTGACGAAAATAAACATTTAAAATCACAATTAGTAAGTAGATTTTTTACTATAATACAGATATAACAATGCAACTTAAAAAAAACGCAAAGAAAAATATCAACACAAAACAAGGGAGAAAAACGGGGAAAAGTAAAGGGAAAAAAGCTCAGATTTTATATAAAACAGGACTACCCCAAATGAAGCAGATCAGAGCAAGGGCTAAATGCATTGCTTAATTTTCAGATAATATTGGTGCAATAATCTTTTTAATATGATAGGGCAAAGACAAGTCCTTGAAAAACTTTGAAAAAAATATTCTGTTTGTTTGTGTAATACATGGGTAAGATGTTCAAGGGGAATTAACCCAAATTATCTTCTGTCAACCTAACCAACCAATTAAGTAAAACATTTTCTGGCGCCAAACGTTAATATATTATACAATTTCTTATTAGCTGATGACAAAATGTGTCCATTAGGTAACCAAAATCATTGAAACTGGGTCAAAATTCAGTTGCATGTTAAAGATCCTTTCAATTTCCCCAAGCACCAAAGACTACCTTTACATTTGACCACATACAATGTGCTAAAGTACCCACATCAGTTTTACATTTTAAACACATTATTAGAAGGGTGAATTAGAAGGGTTAAAAAGATGTCTATGGTTAGGAGAGATATGGAGACTATGTATTATTTGGGAACGAGCACCTACAGTGCGTAGGCCCTATTGGAATTGCTCCATTTCTTCTTATTATTCTTCCGCGGAATAAATTGCGATTTTGAGGGCCTAAACGTGCTCGAAAACTCACAAAACTTTGCACACACCCCAGAAATGTGAATATTCACATTTGATATAGGTTTCGGAAGTGGGCGTGGCAAAATGACTCGACAGCACCACCTTTGCACTTTTGATGGACTGGCCAACGAACTGCGGTTCATGCACACGCACGAAAATAATATTTTTAACTTACTGCCACGAAAAAGTGGCATTTTTGTCATTTCCAGGCATTGTATTTTAACAAGCTCCTCCTAGGAATTTTATCCAGTCAACACCAAAATTGTGTTTTGTCACCTTAAGGCCTTGGCGATGTTAAATTGCAAAGATCTAGAGTTTTCGTAGAAGGGTGTGTCCTTGGCGGCCTCACAAACTTTGATGATTCGCCGCGAAAAAGGAAGTTGTTAAAACATGCATTGTCTGATCTGCCTCAAAATCCACACGTATGGTAAAAGTCCTGACCTGAACATGTTTACATGCCAATATCCAGTCACAGATATAGCACCACCTGTTGACAGAAGCAAGTTTGGCAAAAATCTGTGATTTTCTCAGGCTTTTTATATATATCGACTTAAATTAATATTGTCTGCTGTTCTCTGTCATCCTAAGGCTACCAGGCGGTGGTGAGCCTGGGTGCGAGGTCCCTTTCATCGCTGCTTGCAGCTTTGATTTTATATTGCATTTCTCTAAGTCAGCCATTTTTAATTGTCATCAAATGGGTATTTTTGTAAAAAAAAAAAAAAATAAAAAAATAAAATATGTGATATACTTTTTTCAAATCTAAAATATGTTATATTTATAAAAATGTTAGAATTATAAAATGTTAGAATTGTCTCTATGTCCCAAAATTTATAGACCTGACTGTATAAAAGGAATGAAAAAAATACAAGAGAACAAATACGGAAAAGGAGACAGCTACAGAAATTAATGATTTGTAACAGTCAGAGTCTTAAGAAGAGTCTTTTTTATTATTTTAATACTTAAACTCTTACATATAGACTCATGTAACTTTATATTAATTATACATTAATTACATATTACCACTTCAGCAACTCTGTAGACCTCACTCCTTCGGCCGCAGTCACAGGTGTAGGCATAAACACGCACATCCAGTACTTGCTTCAACTCCTTGGCTGTCTTCTCCAGTGCCTCCGAGTTTATATCCCACAGAACTAATGTTGCTCCATAGTGTCCAAGTTCTTTGGCAATCAGTTTTCCAATCCCATTTGCAGCCCCGGTCACCAAAACAATCTCTCCCTCAACATCTTTCTTGCAACGTGGAATAAAGAATCGAACGAAGGCTTCAAAAAAGTAAAAGACAGCTCCAAGAATTAGCTCAAAAATGTCTTTTATGAACCAGAGGTGGTGCAGTATTTTCTCAAAGCCCATAATGACTATGTCTGTAGTCTTGTTGGAAGAGAAATCTAATTTCACATTGCTGGTGATTATTTTTTATGCAGTTCAGTAAATCTTGATCTCAAGTACAGCTTGTTCTTCGGGGTCTTTGTATGCCATCTGTTGGTTTCACAATGCGTTTGTTTGACCTGTCACCCAGAGTAAATCAGAGTTAATTTTAGAGTTGCATGTGGGCACATTATAATGATGCCACATGTATGAGGTTATAATTTTATCATGAGGAGTTTTTTTTTTGCTTGATTAGTGTGTATATTAAAATTCAGGGAAGCCTATCGACAGATCACTTGAAAATTCTAGTCTTCCCTGGATTTATAATTTAGTTTCAGTTTCAAACTGTAAAAAAGTTGACTCAACCTAAAATTGTAAGGCAATTTGTTTTTGAGTTTACTCAACTTTCAGCCCAAGAACGGCACTTGACTCAGTTTTTATGTTGAGTAAACTAAAAAATGTCCTGAAGCTGGTTGCCTTAAAATTTGAAGTTGAGTCAACTTTTTACAATGTACATTTTGTTTTTTTCTTAAAACTTAGTTTTCTTGATGCCAGTTAGACTTTTAGAGCATTTTATTTTACATTTAAGGTAAAAAAAATTGTCATGTTTTCAGATATTTTATGCTACAACATGCCTAAATTCAGAAGAGCTAAGAAATCAATTTTGGGTGGAATAACCCTGATAATTAATCATGAAAAAAAAGTTATTCTGACTTATTATCATTTATAATGCTTTAAATGACACTTTTGTATTTTAAATTGAGAAGAAACTTTTCATGGTTTTCACATATTTATGCGATCCCACAAATACTAACATTTTGCTCAAACCCATGTCTAATATAGGAAACTGTGACTCAGAAATCAATCATTCCGACGCGAATGTTCCCGAATAATTTCAAGTTGTCACGCATATACGCAGCTCCGTTGCCTTATAAATATATATTTACCTTTTCGACCAGCTTATTTACAGGTTGGGGATGTAGCTCAGTGGTAGAGCGCATGCTTTGCATGTATGAGGCCCCGGGTTCAATCCCCGGCATCTCCATGATCATCCTTTTACGAAGTAAAGCTATTAATTTGAACAAACACGCAATCGCTACATACAACTATTCTTGTCGAAATGTCGAAAAAAATATTTCCAAAAACAACGACAGTAAAAAAAGTAAACCACGTGTCATTTACGTAACTACGTCATACGCTCTTTCCTTGGCGACGGTAACCACGGGGAAAGCTGTGTTTACCAAAATGTCTGCAGCCTGACAACTATTATGGCTATATCAAGAAATACGTTCTTATAACTGCCCTGAGTCTTATTATAAACGTGAAGTATGCAGCTTAAGTACATGAAGACTCTTTTAACGCCTCAGGTAAAATATTGACGACGTTATTTAGCGATGCTAGCTAACGCTAACTAACAGTTAGCTCTCGGCGGTCCGCTATTTGTAGTCATGATGACTCTTCTTACCTTAGCAACACTTCGAAGATTGTGTCTTGTCTGATTTAAGTTAGTCGTTTACGTTGTGCAAAGAAATATTAATAGATAGCATATTCTGAGTGCTGTTTGAATCTGAGCAAAATGATTACAAGCCTCTACATTAATGTGTCTGTTATGGCTTTTCTTTAGGATGGAGCTGCTAAAGTCACCTGTATGGCTTGGGCTCCAAACAATGCAAAGTTTGCAGTGTGCACTATTGATAGAGTGGTTATTTTGTATGATGAGCAGGGAGAGAAAAGAGACAGATTTACAACAAAGCCTGCTGACCCAAAAGTAAGCTCTCATCTCGTTTTATTAGCATTTTTATATACAAAATTAATCTGTGTTCTGCAAATGTACTTAATTACGTATCTAAATTTGGTAAAGCATCCAGGAAAAACGATGAATTAATTGCGTGTAATTTGTTGCAGTACGGAAAGAAAACCTATGTGGTCAAGTCTATGGCATTTTCCCCTGATTCAACCAAGATAGCAGTTGCTCAAACAGACAACATCATATTTGTTTACAAAATTGGAGAGGAGTGGTAGGTATCTCTGAGAACAGCTATTAATTATTCACATGTTCTTGTTAGTTACACTTATGGCTGGGCCAATAAACGATTTTTTTTTACTCTATATTGATCTAAGAGCCAGTCACACAGAAGAAATGTTCAACAATGGGAATCTTAAAGTGTGTTGGTATTAGAGATGTATCGAATTTTTGGCCATCGAAAATTTTACGGCCGAAAATATGTTGTTACATTTAATGGACCCTCCAACTTTTGTGACTTGAGTCATTGATGGGGTACCCTTTTAATTCTGGAAGTAACAACTATCGAAATCTATATTGTTATTGGAAAATAATTATCGTGATTGCATGTTTGCCACAATTCACAATTTGACATTTTATTTTCACAGATATTTTCAAAAAACTTAAGTAGACACTTTACTTTTATCAATATGACACTTTTGTCATTTTAAGCTGCTGCAGACATATTTTGGTTGGTGTTCAGTGTTGTTTTATTTTAATCATATGCAACAAATTGAAATAAAAAAAGTTCTTCACCATATGCCATATTTCTAATATTTTTTTATTTCAATTAAAGTGAAAAGCTGTGCAATACCCAAACCACAATTTGCATAACCATGCCGTTTTCATTTTTAAACCAAATGTGTTCTTTTTCAGGGGAGATAAAAAGGTTATTTGCAACAAGTTCATTCAAACAGTGAGTATTTTGATAAATATTAAAATTAGGGCTGCACAATATTGCAAAAGTCTGACATGGCAACGTTTTGTTTTGCTGCAAAATATTTTGCGATATGGATGTAATTTCACCAGATGACTTAAATAACTTTAGAAAGATTTCATTCATTTAGATCGACTAGGGTGATCAGGTCTTTTTCTTTGCCGTACAACTGCATAAAATAAAAAATAATTAAACATATAAAAATACAACAAAGGACAAACAAAGGATCAATAAACAGTGCTTTATGGTAATCTGACCTAACAGTATTCATATACAAAAATTAAATGATTAAGCTTAAAATAACTTTGTTATCGAAATGTATAGAAATATACAACGACGACCATGATCAAATGATATGTTGTTCAACTCTAATTAAAGTACATCATTGGGCAGAAGTGTCACATATTTTGTGCATTCATTTTGCTGTTGTACCCTAGAGTGCTGTTACAAGCCTGGTTTGGCCGTCTGAGCATGCAATTATATTTGGACTAGCAGAAGGAAAAGTAAGTGTGACCATTTTTCTATGCTTTGCACTTCAGCTGAATTCCCTCTTTTGTCAGTATTCATTTTGTTGAATAATGTTATCAATTTTAGGTTCGACAAGCTAATACAAAAACAAGCAAGTCCTCAACAATCTATGGAACAGACTCTTATGTTGTCTCACTAACCTCAAAGTATGTATTCATATTTAAAATTGCTATCCTGTGACTCTCACTTCATTGTCCAAGCAGCTTAAATTGGTATTTTTTTAGTATTATTTATAAACCATTAAAGTATTTAATTTTATTTTGCATTCATTTTTATAAAAACTTTGATTGTTTTATTTACATTTTAATGTAATGTTTTTTTTATAGTTTTTTCTTTAATATTTGTAAATGGGATTATATATATATATATATATATATATATATATATATATATATATATATATATATATATATATATATATATATATATATATATATATATATATATATGTATGTATATGTGTATGTATATTTATATATAAATATAGTATTAGTAATTGTACTTTAACTTTTTACAATAATTCTGTTTGTTTTTTTCCAATTTTCACAGTGTATCAGGAAAGGGAATCCTTTCCGGTCACGCAGATGGAACGGTGGTTCGGTATTTCATTGATGATGAAGGATCTGGGGAATCTCAGGTAAAGAACTGTTTTTTATATACATTTAAAAGGTCCCGCGAAATTAAAATAAAGTTTTTTAGATGTCAGTATTGATATTGTTATTTTTTTAGGATATCTATAAGCTAGTGTGCTCCAAAACAGTAATACAATTCGCGTTTAAAAGATATGAAACTGATATAAACATGTAAGGCTTGCAGTTTGCAGATTGCCTAAATGGATCAACAGTTTTTCACTTCACCTCATACTTCAGTTTCTCTTCAAATTGTGATTAAATGCTCTCTAGGATCTGGCATACCTCTCCCCCTTCAAGATGCATCACATTTGATCCGCTGGCAGAGGGTTGATAATGCAAAACACTATTGACTGTTTTATAAAAACTACTACAGTATTAACTGTTTTAGTTGAGATTATGTCAAACATCAAATAAACATGCACATTTCAAAGCACTTCATGGGACCTTTAAATGCATAAAATACATGTGCATTTAAAACATGCATATATATATATATATATATATATATATATATATATATATATATATATATATATATATATATATATATATATATATATATATATATATATATATATATATAAATGAAAAAAACTGCTGATTATAATCTTTTTTTTCTGATTGATGACAGGGCAAACTGCTGACTCATGCATGTCCACCATATGCCTTAGCATGGGGCACAAACAGCATAATTGTGGCTGGGTGCGATAAGAAGATTGTTGCCTATGGGAAGGAGGGCAACGTGATTCAGACATTTGATTACAGCCGAGATCGAGCCGAAAAGGAATTCACTGTGGCAGCATCGAGCCCTAGTGGCCAGTCCATAGTTGTAGGAAGCTTTGACAGGTGAGAAAGCAGCTTTAAAGCGATAGTTCTCCCAAAAATTTTATTACATCATCGTTTACACTTCTTCATGTGATTTTATTCCATTGTAAGTTTCTTTTTTCTTTTGAGCTTAAAAGAAGATATTTTGAAGAATGCTGGTTGCTGGAACCCATTGACTTCCAAAGTAGGGAAGAAAAATTTATATGGAAGTCAATGGGTCCCAGCAACCAGTATTCTTTAAAATATCCTCTTTTGTGTACCACAAAAGAAAGTGGGATTAAAACAACATGAGGGAGAGTAAATGATGAGATAACTTTTAATAAATGTTCAACTATTTTATTGTTAAACCAATATAAATCTTGTTTTTGTGTAGATTGCGAGTTTTTAATTGGAGTCCTCGAAAAGGCACATGGGATGAATCTTCTCCCAAAGAAATTCCAAACCTGTACACCATCACAGCTCTCTCCTGGAAAAAAGATGGCTCTCGGCTTTCTGTGGTCAGTCTCGGTATATAGTTTGTAAAAAGTTTGTAAAAAGTAAAAAATAAAAGGGCTGTTGAAATATAATGGTGAGGTTCAGCTTTTTCACTTGGGACAATGGAGAGACTTTAGAGATGATGTTCACGATTTACAATTTTTTTTATTAGTTCATGTTTGTTAATGTATATACACTAATATGAACTAAGAATGAACAACAATATTACAGCATTTATCAATCATAGTTCAATATTTACTAATACATTATTAAAGTCAAGTAAAGCTTTATTTTCATTCCGCTACATGTGTGGACATACAGAGGAAACAAATGTTGTGTCTCTCAAGACAACGGTGCTACATAAATTAATCATGAATACAAACATAACACTGGACATAAGAGCTATTTAAAATAAAAATACACAAAAGACAGGCTATACAAGTACTTTAACATGAGACTGAACAATGTTGTGCGGAATATTGTACAAGAGAGCTAATAAAGATAAATATTGTGCAAAAGAAGTATTTAAGGTTTAATATTGTGCAAGAGTTATCTAAGGATGAAGGAAGCAGTGCTACATGATTATGGTACATTTATAGTAAACATTGTTTTCATTATTGAGTTCTTGTAAGATGGAGTTTGGATAAACTGTCAGTTGCATAAGAGAGAAGAGTGTTTCCACAGGTGGTTTGTCAAGCCCACTCACCTGAATGAAGCACAATTTGAAATGCACAGTATTTCCAAGAGACATAGACTGATTAAGAAAGTGTTAATAGTGCAAATAACCAACCCCAACCTGGTGCAAGAGTCAGAAAGATGAAAGGGTGTCTTTCCTACTGGTGGTGTGTTAAGCCCACTCACCTGTATGGAACATGCTCAGGAATCGAATTTACTTTAACGTAAACAAAGATGAATAAATACTTTATTAAATGTATTGTTCATTGTTTGTTTATGTTAGTAAATACAATAACCAGCATTGACTAAAGGAACTTTATTATGTTACAGAGATGATAAGTGATCATTTGTAAATTGCAGGGCACTCTGTGTGGAGGTGTCGAGATGTTTGACTGCTGTCTCCGCCGGAGTATTTACAAAAACAAATTTGAGATGACATACGTAGGACTAAGTCAGGTGAGCCTTAACTTTAGACATGTTTTTATCCTGGATTACAAGTACTCTTAACTTTGTCTCCTAAACCTTCTCAGGTGATTGTGAGGAATTTGTCCACTGGCACACGAGTAGTACTGAAGTCTCAGTATGGCTATGAGATAGATGAGGTGAAAGTCATGGGAAAGGATCAATATCTTGTGGCTCATACCTCTGACACACTGCTACTGGGAGATCTGGTGTCCAACAAACTAAGTGAGGTAGGTCGATTAGTTTGAATCGAATGGACTTTTTTGTCTTCATTTTCTAAAAGTGTTTGACATTTTTATTAAGTATTAAAATAATGTTACATTGTGCTTTCCTGAAGGAAAAGAAACACAGTAATTTAAAAACAGGTCTTTAAAATATTGTCTGACAAGTTTGATTCGAATAAACAACAGAAACAACCTTTAAAAATGACATATGTCTTTAAAAAGACCCATTTCATCCAAAAATTGTGACCTTGAACCATAAGTTTATTGTTGCACTGGTATATTTTAGTTATTTTGAATGTCGAATTTATTTTTATGCCAAAAATCATCAGAATGTAAAGTAAAGATCATATTTCATGAAAATAGTTTGTAAATGTCCTTCTGTAAATGCATCAAAACTCAATATTGGATTAGTAATAATCAATAATATCAGTACTGATAGTAAAACTTAATCCTACAACTTTAAAGGGGGTTTTCTCAATATCTATTTTTTTCTAAACCCTCAGATTCAAATTTTTTTTAAATAGTTGAATCTCATTCAGTAATAAAGTTTGCACTGCATGCTCACGGTTTAAAAAAAAAAAAACTTGGTGCGTTAATCTTGTCAATAATATTATTCAGAAGGTTGTGATTCGCACTCATTAAATCATTTACTTTGTATAGCTTTTATTTTACATTCTTAGGTAATACAAAACACAAACGTTTCGACACAATGCCTTCCTTGGTGTGTGACACAATCCTCTCACTCCACCCTTTTATCCCACAGTCAATCACATTAGGTCATTAGTTAGACGGCCACTCAATAGTAAAAAACAATCACATTTTTATTTGAATAACCTGTAATTAACCACAGATATTTACCTTTACCTTTAAAAACATTGTCTCCAATGTGCAGAAAAATAACATCAAGTATCATCATTCACGTATTGATGTCTACATCAATGCAATGAAATTCCAACAGTCAAAAACATTAAAAATACAGTTTCATCTCATTATTTGTATCATTACATACTCAAAATCTATGATTCACAATATTATAGCTAAACAACAAATCATTAAAGAAACACAGAAAGGTCCGATTCCTCATTTATTCCTCTTGGTTTAAGTGATATTAATTTATGAATCCAGAACACTTCTCTTAGTAAAAATCTTTTTATTCAGATTACCTCCTTTATGTAACTCAAACACTTCTTCAATTCCTATACATTCTAGTTGTTTCACATCATGTCTAAAATCTATGATATGTTATTTTTCCTGCGCAGTGAAGACAATGTTAGGTAAAGGTAAATCTTTTTTTTGAGTCACAGTTCTGCCCTTTTTGACTACTGCTCTCAGTAGTATGGCAATAAATGTCACATATAATGATTTTCAACCTCACATTGGTAGGATTTAACACTGAATAAAGCACATGATCTGTACCTGAGGTGATATTTTGCCATAATAGTATATGATATTTTTCTACCGTGTCGCAGAAATAGAAACCGTCTCTAATTTAGAGTTTTTGCGCATTCCTGTCACAGATGGTAAAAATTAAAGCTCCTTTTCACATTATAAAGACAGCTTTTAGTGCCAGTGTTGCCAGATTGGGCGCTTTTGAATTTGATTGTGCGGGTAAGAAATGGCATAGGTGGGTTGACAAAATTTGGGCTGTTTTGAAACGTAACTTTTATATATAACTTATTTAACAAAACATAAATTTGTGCTCCTACTTCATTCAGTTTGTAGTGACCTGTGCATAGCACAAACCGTGTGGGCCCACCCACAAGAGGAAGTGAAGGAAAACTATCAAAATCTGACTCCCTGGACAAATCTGACTCCCCTTCGCAAGCACACGCATCACGCTGCGCCTGCAGTTAAACTCACAGCAGTTTATCATGACACTTTTAGCAATCTTTTTTTTTTTTTACCACAATTGACATCAAGAACAAACATGAAGCGTTGTCTGATTGATAAGCAGCCCTAATTTATGTTTAAAAGAATTTAAAATGCCAAAAAGGACTAATTTATATCCCATTTCGAAAGTAAAACATACTTTAACATTAGTGCAATGTGTGGGTGAGAGGGGGGCAGCGTTTCGATGTGATCTGCTTATGTTGTGGTTCTGCGACTGCTGGTGTTGGTTGCTGTATGGTTAAAATTATTAGTTAAAGTAACTAGTTTAATTTCAATATAAATTGATTAGAGATATAAATATTAATCTAATATTTTGGGCATTTTTTGTTTGTTTTGGCGGGTTTTGGGCAGCTTTTGACCTGGATAAAGTCAGCTATTTTTGGCAACACTGTTTATTACATGTTGTGGTTTCACGTCATGATTTCAAAAGTGACTGGACACTTTGCATTTGTTGAGTTTTATGGGAGTTTCAGGCAAACATCTTTAAAAAAAAAAATAATACTAATAATTTAGAAAAAAAGACACTTAATATAACAGTATTTGATAATTTTTAGTTAACCTATTCACATAAAATTCTATCTTTCCAGGCAAATGTTCTATTTTAGCATACTCAATGTCTCCATCGGGTTGGACCAAAGTTTAAAATGTCTAATTAAAAGTTCAAGGGCTTTCATGGTTCACTGTGTTAATCCATGTTTAATTGAGTTCCCAAAGTGCTCTTATGAGAGTTGGGAGAAAGTTCAGTGTGACAAACAGGATAATGCTGAAGAGCTTGGCTGTGGCTCCTCTTCCTTTTTGTGTGTAATGTAGTGGAAAGTAAAAGGTGATGAGCATGTTGTACTTCAGTAAACAACATCGCTTTCTCATTACAGGTGGCGTGGCAGGGCTCTGGGGGAAATGAAAAGTTTTTCTTTGAGAATGAAACGGTACAGTTTGTTTTATTGTATTATTGTGTTATTAAGATGCTTCGGTCGTTTATAAAAATGAGGCCAAGAAAATGACTGGGTTTAATGAATCGTGTAGCACTAGCTGATTTGATTAAAGTCGCTGCTGTTTAATTGTAAACTGCTTTATTTCCGAGTAGGTGTGTATGATTTTCAATGCTGGAGAGCTGGCACTGGTGGAATATGGAAGCAATGACATCCTGGGATCTGTTCGAACAGAGTTTATGAACCCACACCTTATCAGGTCTGTCATCTTTACAGTTTGGCAAAGTAAATTTAAAATAATTAACTTTTTAAAATATTAGTTATTCATAAAAAAGACTAACGTTTCTATTAAACATTTTGTTATCAAAATATTATGTTGAAAAATAATCACAGAAGCAAATAATAATTATAATAATAATAATAATAATAATAGTAACTAATTATATTAATAAAAAAAAAGTTTTAATTTATTATTCATTCATTCATCTTATTTTTGGATTAGTCCATTTTTTAATATGGGGTCGTCACAGTGGAATGGACCGCCAACTTATCCAGCATATGTTTTATGCAGCGGATGCCCTTCCAGCTGCAACCCATCTCTGGGAAACATCCATACACACTCATTCACACTCATACACTACGGAGAGTTTAGCCTACCCAATTCACCTGTATTGCATGCATTTGGACTGTGGGGGAAACCGGAGCACCCGGAGCAAACCCACACAAATGTGGGGAGAACATGCAAACTCCACACAGAAACGCCAACTGACCCAGCCGAGGCTCGAACCAGCGACATTTTTGCTGTGAGGCAACAGTACTACCCACCGCACCACCGCACCGTCCTACTTTATTAAATATAATAAAATAATTTTAGATTTATAATTCTTTATTTACTAGTTTTTTCTGTTTCATCATAAATATTTTTTTTCTGCTGAAGCATTAATCTGTAACATAATTTACATTACCCAAAGAAATCATGCCTAGCCATGACCACTAGATGGCGTAATTTACCTTATGTTCGCCAGTTGGCCTGGTAGTCACTCTGTTCTGAAAAGCTGCTTTTTCTGTTGATATATACAGCTGGCTCTCAGTGAGAAGTCCTAGTCATTGTGAATCAGCATTCATGTATAAAGCCTGTCAGGTGCTGTCAGAATGCAGTGCTTGGTTCCTCTTGATGGAGCACTGACAGGTCCCTCAGCACCCACAGGAACTGTTTATTCTTGATTTGTGTGTTTGCAGTGTGCGTCTGAATGAGAGGAGGCAGAGGGGAGTGGAGGATAACAAAAAGTTGGCCTACCTGATTGACATCAAAACTATTGCTATCGGTAAGATGTTGCCCATTACCTCTCGTAAGGGTATAATCACATGCTAACATTAAATCATGATAATTGTTATAGTCAAGGGTAATAATAACACATTATCATTGAGGAGAATATACAAACAGTTCATTTGCAAAAAAAAAAAAAAAACTCTGTTTTTATGAATTTACATAAATCAATTTCTGTGCAAATGTACTCTTCATAGCGCAATGATTTATGAAAATTCATGAAAATTAAGATGTTTTTGCACATGAACTTTTCATACAGCAAAATCACTTCTTCCTGCTCATATATAGCTTGACAATGTGTTGCGAAAATACAGATTAAAGGGATAGTTCACCCAAAAATGAAAATATACTGACTACTTACTGACCCTCAAGTTGTTCCAAACCTTTATGAGTTTATTCTGATGAACACAAAAGAAGATGTTTTGAAAAAAGTTGAAAGCCTATCCAGTTGTTATCCAATCGCTCTATCAAACTGCATGGGGAGGCTCAACAAATTGTACTAATAAACATTTGCAAAGCGCTGTAATACTTTCGAAAAATCATGTTCGCAACATACACTCACTGGCCACTTTATTAGGTACACTTTACTAGTGCCAGGTTGGACCCACTTTTGCCTTTGTAACTGCCTTAATCCTTCGTGGCTTAGATTCAACAAGGTGCTGTAAATATTTCTTTTGGTCCATATTGACATAATAACATTATGCAGTTACTGCAGATTTGTTGGCTGCACATCCATGATGCAAATCTCTTGTTTCTCCACATCCCAAAGGTGCTCTATTAGATGATCTTCTATTCTAATTTTCTATTGTCTAATTTTGGTGAGCCTGTGTGAATTGTAGCCTCAGTTTTCTGTTCTTAGCTGACAGAAGTGGCACCCGGTGTGGTCTTCTGCTGCTTTCGCCCATCCTCATCAAGGTTGGACGTCATGTGCTTTCAGAGATTCTCACTTGCATATCTCAGTTGTAACGAGTGGTTATTTAAGTTACTGTTGCCTTTTTATCAGTCGAACCAGTCTGGCCATTCTCCTCTAACCTCTGGAATCAACAAGGCATTTGAACAGAACTGCTGCTCACTGGATAATTTCTCTTTTTCTGATCATTCTCTGTAAACCCAAGAGATGATTGTGTGTATAAATTTAAGTAGATAAGCAGTTTCTGAAATACTCAGACCAGCCCGTCTTGCACCAACAACCATGCCATGTGTAAAGTAACTTAAATCACCTTTCTTCCCCATTCTGATGATTGGTTTGAACTGCTGCAGATCATCTTGACCATGTCTACATACCTTAATGCAGGGGTGGGCAAGCTTTGTCCTGGAGGGCGGGTGTCCTACAGAGTTTAGCTCCAACTCTATTCAAACACACCTGCTTAGATTTCTAGTGATCTTAAAGACACTGTGTAATGAAGTTTACGGCCCTTTGGCCGCCGGGAAGAAGGAGGCGCAGAACCGACTAAGTTTTAAAATATTTATTAATATCAGGGACAGCAGCTCCTCATGGAGACTGCCGTCTAAACCAAAACAAACGGAAACTGAAACGGAAACTAAAAAAACAAAAGTAAAACAATATGTCCGGGCCCAGTCCTCTCTCAGCCTCCTCTGCCATCGTTCCTCATCTTATAGTCTAGTCCAGAGCTCCTTCCGTGGGATTCGAGTCCGGTGCGCGCCACAGGTACATCCACTTAAGCGGCGGCCTCATTCCGTTCCCACAGTTCTCGGCCCCGCCCCCTTGCCACACACTGATTAGCATGTTCAGGTGTGTTTAATTAGTGTTGGAGCTAAATTCTGCAGCAAACCGGCCCTCCAGGAACGAGTTTGCCCACCCCTGCCTTAATGCATTGAGTTCCTACCATGTGATTAGCTGATTAGAAATTTGCTTTAACGAGCAGTTGGACAGGTGTACCTAATATAGGGATATATATATATATATATATATATATATATATATATATATATATATATATATATATATATATATATATATATCCATGCCTAATATCAGATGGCCAGAAAGTGATAAATATTTTATAAATTGGTAAAAAAAATATGGTGTCTGTGATGCAGCAAAGATTGTTGTATACACCATGATTTTGTAAGAATTTCACTTTAATGATAAAACAAAAAAAAATTTGTCAAGTAGCATTAAACAGTCAACAGATCTGGAAGTAGTATTAAATACGTCACAACGTAACAAGTGGATAATTATTGAATTCTATAGTAGGAAAAACAAACACTATGGCAGTCAATGGTGTCCGTCTTTCTTTAAAATATCTTATTTTGTGTTCAACAGAAGAAAGAAACTCATAAAGGTTTTAAGGAAGTAAAGAGTGAGTAAATAATGACAGAATCTTCATTTTTGGGTGAACTATTTCTTTATAACTCGTTTATTAAGTGTATTGAGTGTGTAAAAACTACACACAGTTAAATGGAATTAGTTACATAAGCTCATAAATGGCAGTCCCAATATGTTGACATTTGCAGTTTTAATGGAACAAAGTCATCAGTAATATTGATTATGTAATGCTCTAAATAGGACGTCGTCTCCATATGATCCATTATTTGATCCCATGGGGAAATAATAATTTGAGGGACAGTAGGAAGGTGCATTGACACTGAGTTGGTTCGGACATTACCTTTCAATTAGACGGCGACCCTGCTGTGTCCTCGTCACGGCCCTCTCCTTCAGCAGCTACCGCTAGCCATCTGCCATGGCTCTGACCACTTCCTGTGCTAATTAAGTCCTGGCATGCTCCCTCCGTCCTGCTTGCCTTGTTTCTTCTTCAGGTGGTGAAAATGAGAAACAACTTTCATCCAATTTATTTTCCACTGACAGACAGCGGAGTGCTTTTCCCCCTCACTGATCCATGTGCTTAAAACCTGTTCAGAAAGTGCAAATTGGAAAGTGTTTTTCAACCCCCCCCCCCACCACCTCCATAAGTGATGCTTCCCATCAGAATGGTTATTTGTGAACAAAGAGCCAGAAATGCAGGGAAGCGTCACAGAACGTGATTCATGAAAGACTCATTGATTTGTTTTTTGTTAGGGTGCGGATGTACGGAGTCTATATGAAAAGCAATGCCTCGTTTTTTTGGCTGCATATCTTTGTGGATATGTGTGACGATGACGTTCATGGCAGTAAATGGAGCTATTTTCAAATTTTTATCGTTCTGTTTTTTTTGTGAGTGTAAAATACTTATCCGTTCTTTTAAAACATTGTCTAAGTGCCTCATACAGTTTATAAGTTCTATCTGTAACGCTCAATGAAAAAAATAATTATCTCCCATGATCCTTCTCTCTTCGTTTTTCCTCAGTGGACCTGGTGGGGGGGTATAATCTAGGCACAATAAGCCATGACTCCAAGATAGACTGGCTGGAGCTGAATGAAACGGGCCGTAAACTGCTTTTTAGGGACAAGAAACTCAGGGTAAGGGGTAAACATTGTCATTTAAGCTGTAATATTATGTATTAAATTACACTGATTGATCCCTTTTTCTTCTCATTCAGCTCCACCTTTACGATATAGAGAGTAGTGTGAAGAGCACCATGCTGAGTTTCTGCCCTTATGTTCAGTGGGTACCGGGCAGTGATGTTGTTGTGGCTCAGAATAGAGGAAACCTGTGTGTTTGGTACACCATCGACAGCCCAGAGAGGGTCACAATGTTTCCCCTCAAGGTGAGCTGAATTTGCAGAGTGAATACTGATTTTATTGTAATCGTTATGTTAAAGGGAAAGTTCCCTTAACAATGAATATTCTTTTATGTTTTAGTGACCCTCTATTTATTCCCAACCTATGGCAAGCTGTTTTAACATTTAATCTATAACTTGTAGTAGTATCCATTTTCATGTTACTAGTACTTATTTTTAGATACTTGTATCTTTTTCATTAAGTACTAGTACTTATTCATTAGATACTAGTGCTTATCCATTAGATACTAGTTCTCATTCATTAGAGTTAGCACCTATTAAATAGATACTAGTTCTTATGTATTAGATACTAGCACTTATTCATTAGAAACTAGTTTCTATTTTATGGATACTAGTACTTATTCATTAGGTACTAGTACTTATTAAATAAATACTAGTTATTATTTATTACAGTACTTCTTTTAATAGGGACTAGTAACTATTCGGTTGTTATTAGTTATAATTTTTTTTTCATTGCTTTCTATGGGATCTGTCATTGAGATATCAAGTATTCAGTTCTGACAAGTATGTATTCCAGCTGGGACTAGTACATATTTTTATGTGCTAGAAGTTAATCATTAGGCACTAGTATCTATTAATTAGATACTATTACCTACTTAATAGATACTTAAGTATTAGATACTAGGTCTTATTTATTAAGTTCTGGTACTTAATCATTAGATACTAGTATCTATTTAATAGGTACTAGTACTTATTCATTACTAGTTCTTATTTATTAGATACTAGTACTTATTTTACAACTGACTAGTAACTATTCTGTTGTTACTAGTATCAAATTCAAATTTTTTCCATTGATTTCTATGGGATCGGTCTTTAAGGTAGCAAGTATTTAGTGTTGACTAGTATGTATTCCAGCTGGGATTTGTACATATTTTTATGTTCTAGTAGTTAATCATTAGGTTCTAGTATCTATTAATTAGACACTAGTATCTAATTAATAGATACTAGTACTCAAGTATTAGACACTAGTATCTAATGAATAAGTACAAGTACCTAATAAATAAGTATTAGCATCTATTTAATAGATACTAGTACTTATGAAATAGATACTACAACTTATTAAAAAGATACAAGTATACATTTATTAAATACTAGTACTTGTTTGAAACGTTTCTAGTAAAAAATAATTTACTAGTAAATTGTTTACTTAAACACCACTCTTCCACTTGGACTAGTCACAACAAAAGCAGAACTGACTAGTAAAATAAAAATTGTTACTAGTGACAGTTATAAAAGATACTAGCGTCTAATAAATAAATACTAGTACTAATGGAAAAACTACTAGTATTTTACTAGTAATTACTTGTATCCAACGAATTGGTACCAATATATATTTAATAAGAACTAGTACCTATTAATTAGATACTAGTATCTAATCTAATAAGTACTAGTATCTAAGACATAAGTACTAGTATCTAGTTAATAGGTATAAGTATCTAATGAACGAGTTCTAGTATCTAATGAATAAGCACTAGTATCTAATGAATAAGCACTAGTATCTAATGAATAAGTGCTAGTACTTAATGGAAAAGCTACTAGTATCTAAAAAATAAGTACTAGTAACCTGAAAATAAATTCTAGTACGGGCTATAGATTAAATGTTGAAACGGCTTGCCATACAAACCTGTTGGAGTTTCATAAAGATGCTTTGAGTAATGTAGAAAACCATTGACTTATTGTATATTTTTTTCCTACTATGGATGTCAATGGCTACCAGTTTCCAACATTTGTAAAATGTCTTGATTTGTGTTCACTTGAAGAAAGAAACTTATTGAGGCTAAGGGAATTTTTAGTGTTATGTGAACCAAAATAAATATTTAAATCAGATAAAAATCATATAATTAGCAATACACCTAAATTGGCTTTTGTAAATGCACAAAATGTTTTAATATACACTGCAGTTCAACAGGTTGGGGTCTGCTAGATGTTTTTGAATGTTTTTGAGTTAACCCTGTCTCACTCGGGGCAACTATTTAATTACAAATAATAATAATATTTGTACAATATTTCAATAATATTTGCATTAATAATAAAATAGTTTGTTTCTAAATATGTATATATTTTACATATCATTTTAATTCACTATTGTTGCTGTTGTTTTCAGTTGCTATATTAAAGTATTACTCTCTTACTTACCCCAAACCTTAGTAAAACAATGTTCTCTACCACTTGATTATTGTTCCATGAACTACTGCAGCCATGATCAGTCAAATAATGGTTTAATTGACTACAGGTGAAAAAGACAGAGATTGTGCACTAAAGCGCTTTTTAATAAATTAATTTGAGCCAATTGTGAGTTTATTTGTGATTTTTGTGCTGCGACAGGGTGATATTGTAGACCTGGAGAGATCTAATGGTAAAACTGAGGTCATTGTGAATGAAGGGGTTAACTCAATCTCCTACACTCTGGATGAGGGACTCATTGAATTTGGCACAGCAATTGATGATGGGGATTATTACAGGTAAAATGTTTTTTTTTAGTTTTGCAACAAACTGGTTTAGACCTCAATTTAAACTTTTTTAACAGCGTAAATTTAAACTCGGGCTATATTTTGTTAGTATTTATTTATTCATTGTCAGATTTTTGTGTGTGTCCACAGAGCCACAGCATTCCTGGAGACCCTGGAGATGTCTGCAGAGACAGAGGCCATGTGGAAGACTCTGAGTAAACTCTCCCTGGAGGCTCAACAGCTCCACATCGCTGAGAGGTTAGACAAGCAAGACAGTCCACCCACCTCTATGACTCAGCCCATGTGCAGGGACTTTAGCATAGCTGTCCCAATCATGTGTCGAACCTTGACAACTAAGAAGCAAGTGTGACAGAACTAAACTCATATTTCCTTCACAGATAATTGTGCCTTCATTTAAAAAAATATATATTTAGCATCCTCTGTAACGTTCTGGAACTTTAAAAACTGACATGGGTCACTTGATTTGAGAGAGCACAGTATTAAAGGGGTGGTCTACTACAGAAGAACTTAAAAATTAAATGTAAACACATTGAGTTGGCACATTAACAGTATATTTTTAAGGTCATTTAATAAAAATATTAATATTCTCACTCATTTGAAATGAATGATATCATGATATCTTACAGAAAAAAAAGATCTTGTATTAAAAATAAGCTTTTATCAACAATAAGCACCAGTAAACTGACTACCACAAACCTTAGTATTCTTGTTGCATGATTAATTTAAATGGTCTTTCCATAAATTTTGCATTTGAGGAAAAAAACACAACAAAACTCCCTTTAAGGTGGCAACATTTCCTGTTCCTATTTGCATATAGCATAGTTAATGTTTCAAGTGTATCAGATGTATTAGTCAAATAAACCTTAAAGAATAAAGAATTCTGGACAGCTGCACTGCACGTTACACTTTAAATGCTGAAATGTGTCTCAGATAATACTCTGCCTAAAGAAAAATGTGTGTAATTTGGTGCAAAAGAGCAGAAACCCTTCACCTGAGCTTTTGCGGGAGGATAAAAGCTTTAGCACTAAGCACCAAAGGTCCTCTTAAAAAGGTTTCCAGTCACTTAAGGAGGCAGTGAGCATGTTTAGAGTTTTCTTTTTTACTGTATAAGCATTTTTAAGAGGGTTTGAAGCTGGAATTTAAATTAGAGAGGCTTTAATAATGCAGGATTGGTTTGTTATGTATAGGCGGATCTGCATAAAGCACACATAAAAAGTGGTTTGACCGTCAAGGAGTCTGGAGAATGCAAATGAAGGAATTGGCTGGATATTCTTCCTTCTGTTTGATTGGGGCCTCTTTCTGACATCCGATCACGGCAGATCAGTGCTGTTTAACATAATTAGTGCTAGTATGTAAGATGATACAGCATGTGATGTTTGCATCTGTTGTCATTTCTCATCTCATTTCTGCAGGTGTTTTGCAGCCCTTGGCGATGTGTCCAAAGCCCGTTTCCTAAATGAGACCAATAAGATTGCAGATGCGGTTGCAAAAGAATATGTACGCATTTCACACAGTTTATTTTTAAGGATCAACTTGTAATATGTCTTATTATATCTGCACATTGTATAATGTTTATTGCTGTTGTTGTACAGGATGGTGATGGAACAGACCACTATCAGGTGAAAGCACGGCTGGCCATGCTGGATAAGAACTTTAAGCTTGCAGAGATGTATTACATGGAGCAGGTAAAAAAAAGGTTTTTAATACTACACTGCCTGACAAAAGTCTTTAATCCCAGTTGTAAGAGCAACAAATAATAACTTGACTTCTAGTTATTCATTTGTAAAAGTGTCAAAAGGTAGACTTTTTTATGAATTATCTGTTGAACTGCATCCCAGTCATCACAAGTACTGCAGAAGACCTATTGGAACCCGCATGGACCCAAGATTCTCAGAGAAATCAGTCAATTTTGGTGACGGAAAAATCATGGTTTGGGGTTACATAAAGTATGGGGGCGTGCAAGAGATCTGCATAGTGGATAGCAACATCAACTGCCTGAGTTATCAAGACATTTGTGCTGCCAATTACATTACAAACCACAGGAGAGGGCAAATTCTTCAGCAGGAGAGTGCTCGTTATACCAGGTCAAGGTGTTCCAGGATTGGCTAGCCCAGTCACCACACATGAACATGATTGAGCAGGTTTGGGGTAAGATGAAGGAGGAGGAAATGAAGATTAATCCAAAGAATCTTGATGAACTCTGGAGTCCTGCAAGAACGTTTTCTTTTTGCCATTTTAGATGACTTTTTTTTAAAAAGTAATTTGAGTCATTGCAGAGTCATTGCAATATTAACTCTTTTTCCACTGCACCATGACTATCATACTGTACATTATTTCTGTTAAGTGACAAGACTTATGTCTAAGCAAAATCAGACCTAACTGTCCTAACTAAATAATTAAAAATCAAGGCTTGATAATATTTTATTTAGGTAAAATAAGTGTAATCTAAAGGCCTTTGCCTTTCATATAGCCCACTTCTGATAACAAATGATCTACTAAAAAATCAAGTTTATTTGTTGTTCCTAAAACTTGGATAGGCAGCAAGAATTTTAAAGGGATAGTTTCAAAATGAATATATGTTGGAAAATGTTGGAAACCAAAAAGATGATGATACCCATACTCTTCCACAGTAGAAAGAAAAATTCTATAGAACTCAATTTGTACAGCCTGGCTACTAATATTCCTTAAAATATATTTATTTGTGTTTTACAGAACACAGTATTCACACTCAACATTCACTATCGCTTCAAAATAATATTTCAAAATTCAGCAGTAACAAATGACTACCTTTATATAAAAACTACTTTTTTAAAGTTACCTTTAAAAAACATGGAAAAAGAATAAAATGCAGTAATAGTTTTTATTTTCTCAAAAGCGTTTGTCAGGTGTGTGGCTTTTGACAGTTTATAGCTGAGACTGTTATTTCTCGATTGTTGTGAATAATTTTTCTGTAATTCTTCAGAATGCAGTGGATGAAGTCATGGAAATGTACCAAGAGCTCCACATGTGGGATGAATGTATTGCAGTGGCAGAGGGAAAGGTAATTTCTGTTTTTACATATCATATTAATAAATGTTAACACTCATATTTATCATTTCTAGTCTACCATTTCTAGGGTTTCCCATCAGATCTTCCCAGATATATTAGCCTTTAGAACTCAAACCAGTGTGAAACCATAAAATGCCCTTATTATATAATTTCTATTTTAAAAAAAATGTAATGCCCTGGGATATATACAATGGAATTCTAAATATTAGTTAATTTTTCTTGCCAACATTAAACCCTAATTTAACAATACTTGTCAAATTTCTTTCTTTTTTAGCTTGTGTACAGGTGTCATAAATTTAATCAATGTTTATTCATGTCTTATAAAAGCATATAAGCCTTTTTATATTGCTACATTAACTATACACAATTGTATGCTTAGTTGCTTTTATTATGTGCATTCAGCAAATGACATTAATGCCTCAAAATTGCCCTTTTCTAATACTAAATGTGCTTTTTCCATAAAGGGCCACCCAGAGTTGGATAATTTGAGACGCAGTTATTATTCTTATCTAATGGAGACCAATCAGAATGAGAAAGCCGCTGAGGTGAAGGAGAACGAAGGAGACTTCACTGGTGCTGTTAACCTCTACCTAAAAGCAGGACTACCTGCCAAAGCAGCTTGGTTGGCCATGAGCAAAGATGAGCTTCTGTCAAGCCAGGACATCGTCAGCCGCATCACTGCTGCACTCATCAAAGGAGAGTTTTATGAGAGGGTGAGTTTTGCCTGAGATTGCTACTGTTAAAGGGATAGTTCACCCAAAATGAAGATTTATGTACGATTCATTCATCCTCAAGAATCTTTTTGAGTTTCTTTCTTCTATTGAACACATTAAAAAGCTGAAGAATGTTTGAAACAGGTGCTAACATCCATAGTAAGAAAATATTAGTCAATTCTAATATAAGACTTTTAATGTAAGTCTTATTATAATAAGTCAATGCCTAACAGCTTTAAAGCATTCTTCAAAACATCTTTTGTGTTCAACATTAAAAAAGAAACTCAAACAGGTTTGAAACAAGTGGAGCAGGTGAATAAATGATGACTGCATTTTTTTTGGGTGTACTGTCCCTTTAAGTTTCATATGAGTTGGATAACCACCCACCCAAATCACTGACAGGTTATTGTTCCACAGATTTGAATGGAAATTGTTCTAATTGTAATCATTATTGAACTCAACAGGCTGGAGACCTGTTTGAAAGGACAAGAAATAATCAGAGAGCCCTGGAGTGTTACCGCAAAGGAAATGCTTTTAAGAAAGGTGAGCAAGCTGGCAAGGACAATCAGAATGGGGTGTTGCATAACAATTGGAACAATAAGTCAATAGTTGTAAAGCAAAGCCATTGGAGCTATAGATTCATTGACCTCTGCTGATTGCATTGTGCTTCTGCAGCGGTGGATTTGGCTCGGGTTGCCTTTCCTGCAGAAGTTGTGAAGCTGGAGGAAGTGTGGGGTGACTACTTAGTGCAGCAGAAACAAATGGATGCTGCCATCAACCATTACATCGAAGCTGGGTGAGTTTTTAGAATAACAAACCAGAGTCTGTGCTGTTTTGGTATCAACTTTGATTTGTTTAGTGTTATAATTTTCCATTTCGGTTGACTTCAGATTTGTTTATGGTGCATATACACTGACATTCAAATATTTTGGGTCACAATTTTTCTTTCTTTTTTTTTTGGGAGAAGTTATAGTATTGTAACTCAAAAGGATGCATTAAGTTTATCAAAAAGGTCATATTTTAAAAATGAAGAGCTTTGATCAGCAAGGCTGCATTACATAGATGAATTGATTAAATAAAAGAAAACTTTCACAAAGCAAAAAAGGCATAATGTTACAAACATTTTAAAAAATGATGTTCAAAGAATCCTTAAAAATCAATCAGAGTTTTCAACAAAAATGTAAATTAGCATTAGAAACAATAAGAATATTTGGAACATGTACATATAAAATATCTGGAATTAATAATATTTAACAAAATTACTGCTTGTGTAAAATACATACAGGCTTGGTGAACATAAAATAAATAAATACAGGCTTTAATATTATTTATTAATTATAATAATAATACGATTAATACATGTGTTTTTATCTCAGTTTTTATTGAACATTAAAAAAACATTTATGATACACACGGCACTTACATGTCATGTTAAATTAACTTTCATGAATAAAATTAAAAATATATTTACCGGATTTTTTTACCCCAGTTCACCTCCATGGAGTATTTCTCAATTGTTCTTAGCTAAATTTCAAATGTAAGGTAGACTATAGCCTCTTTCACACGTCAATACCAGTAAATTTTCCAGAACGACTTTACCGCAGAAAGCAGAAGCACGAACCACAGCTAAATGTTTACACAATTGACTACATTACAAATTCTGTGGATGGATAATTTTGTGAACAACTTCAATAAAAACATATGAAGGAACATTTTCGCATGTGATGTACATAATATATGTGTGTGCTTGCGCTCACTGGAGCCCTTCTTCACGTGCACATTGAAGCAACTGAAACACAGCTTAAAGTTAAACAAACAGTGGTTTATCATAAGCATTTTCCACAGTTGACATTAAGAAGAACATAGAAACGTTATTTGACTAATATTTAGCAGCTAAATGTGTCAGTAAAAATATTCAAAGGCTTTTATTTTCATAAACAGCGTGGATGTGAATGTGTCTGAATGTTCTGATTGACTGGAGTAGATGTCTCACATCAGCACATTCTAAACGTGAACTCGTTATTTTCTGCAATTTTTCTTCTGCGTTCACACAGCGGAGCATTCTGGCAAATTACCTCTAATGTTACAAATTTACCGGTATTTTCTAAAAGGGCCTGTTCACACATGATTAACCCATGATTAACGGCGTAACCCACGGCGCATGCAACACACGTAGCTGTGCATTTATACTTCTGCGCGCTGTCTCTGTTGGTCTACATTAACACTTCCAAAACGCTAGTTGGCAGTGAGGTGTTAATGTGTCTCTGTGTCGAGTTTCTTCACCTGTGTTTCGTTCTTTCTGAATGCTTCCGGGATGTACAAGTGGCTCAAACTCGCTCATTTTGAGGCAGGAACCGGCGGACGTGCAACAACTTTAACTATGAGGCAAACACAAAACAAAACTTTCCATCTGGAGCTACTTCACGGGACTCCACACTTGTAAACAATCGCGCCATCAGGCTCGCACCGCTCGCACGGCTCTCGGTCCCGCCCGGACTCGTCAGCGCTACCAAGCCGACCAATCACAGAGCTTGCGCTACGCTTCGTTGCGACATGTAGTTACATTTTTTTGAGAGGTGCACGTCAGCGACGCCGACAGCCACGGCGTAGGGCTATGCGTCAACGCAGTAGCATACGTGGACGTGTGACGCAGAAGTATAAATCAGCCTTATTTGTGTGAAAGAGGCTATTGGCACAGTGATGCATGTATTTTGCGACAAAATCAAAATGTACTGAAAAGAGATTTACAAAATTATTTTAAAAATAATTGAGAGGACTTTTGCTTTGTCCCGAAAGGTATACCTTCTGAATTGTACAGTGGATCTGTGTCTTAATTGTGGTAAAGAATGTGTATTGAATTTGTGTATGTACTTAGCCATATATTGACTGAAGTTTTAATAATAGTATACATTTTTTGGCCGAGTCAGGTGACCACACTTTTACCGCTGGAAAAGTTAACCTACGATTTACATCAAAGATCTGAGGTGTTCTGGTGGATTTGGTCATCCCTTTGGAATTTTTTGAGGGCACTCAGTGACTATTCATTCAATTTTCTTTGGCTTAGTCCCTTTAGTCATCAGGGGTCACCACAGCAGAATAAACCGCCAACTTATCCAGCATATGTTTTACACAGCGGATGCGTTTTTAGCTGCAACCCAGTTCTGGGAAACATCCATACACACCCATTCACACACATAAACTACGGCCAATTTAGTTTATCCAATACACCTATACCGCATGTCTTTGGGTTGTGGGGAAAAATGGGAGCATCCAATGGAAACCCACGCAAACATAGGGAGAACATGCAAACTCCACACAGGAATGCCAACTGACCCAGCTTGGGACTCGAACCAGCAACCTTCTTGCTGTGAGGCTACAGTGCTATCCACTGAGCCACCATGTCGCTGTCTTTCTAAATTTGGTTTATAATCTTCTTTGATTTTTGTTTTTGCTTTTAAGCACTTGTATGCATTTAAATGTCTAACTAAAACTGCTGCTCTTTTTCTTACAAGATACCAGGCTCTGTTGAAAAATGTAATTTAAAAACTTTATTTAATTTTGTTTTCATTCATATAGAACCTTAAATTGGCTGCACTACAATTTTACTGTGATCACGCTTGTTTATTATTGCTTAACCCATTGGCTATACCTGCTACTAAACATGACATATTACCATTTCATGACTAATTTTGTTGTTTTCCCCCCTGGTAAAGACGCTCCACCAAGGCGATAGAAGCAGCTATCGCAGCTCGTCAGTGGAAGAAAGCATTGCACATTCTAGAGCTACAGGAGGACAGGACTGCTGCCAAATATTACCTGAAGATTGCCCAGCACTACGCCTCTGTGCAGGAATTTGAGGTAAACAGTAAAACATTCTAGTTGTCAAATAACGAAGGGGCTAAAAACAAGATCTGCACTTAATCTTTGTTGGCTGCTTTTGTTTCTCTGAACTACAGGTAGCAGAGCGTCTGTTTGTCAAGGGTGATCACATTAAAGATGCTATAGATATGTACACTCAGGCTGGCCGATGGGAGCAAGCTCATAAGGTATGTGCCCCTTTGTAACAGTATTAAGCATTTTTATGTAAATTGATCATAGCAGCATTTTAGTGTCCGTTGTTTTGTTAGCCTTTGATTAAACACCTGCTAAATATTTAAATATGATTTTTTTTTTCATTTGTATAAATGCTTTTTTTCTTTATTGTTTTTTAGACATTCAGACATAACGACTTACAAATTTAGTACAACAGACATTCACACCACAATTGACAATAAAACATGCAATACACAAACAATCCATACAGAAGTATAGTGATAATAGATTAATACAATAATAATAATAAATATAAAAAAGAAAATCAAAAAAAGAAAACAAATAATAAAATAAATACAACAACAATAATGATGATGATAATAATAATAATAATAAATAATAAGAAAAAAATAAGAAAACAATCTTCTGTTTTAATCTACATTAGTTTAATCCTCTTTAATTTAAATATTCCTTGTAAAATTTATGTTTTTAAAATAATCCATGAGAGGTTGCTAGATTTTATAGAATTTGTCTTCTTTCTTTTTTAGGCAGAATCTGATTTTTTTTTTCATTTCCAAATGTTTCGTTACATCCCTCATTATGTATATATGTAGGAGCAGCTTTCTGTTTCCAGTTTAATAATACTAAACTTCGTGCTAGTAGACAGACGAATTAAACTATAATTTGCCCTGTACTGTTCTTAGCTATCTCAAAATCAGTGATGCCTAGAACTGCAATACAGGTATCTGGATCTATCGGCTTTAGACATATTCTTGAGAATGTTAGAACATTATTTTCTCAGTAAGATGACAATTTTGTCACTTTAAATTGTATGAGGCCATGCCTTGCGCGTACAGATGACCTGTGGATCTGTTCAAGGGCTATCTCCTATTGCTTACCGGTAATTTCAACACCTAAATCTTCCATCTAGACTTTGGAGGAAGCCAGCTTGCCAACCAAAACATTTTCGGATCTGGGACCAAATCGTAAGAGTATGTGAAACTACTGGATTGTTTAATAGATGTATAGGACATATAGTAGGTAAAGGAGAAAATAGTAAAGCTGAAAGCCATGAGGGATAATAGCTTGTTTCTTCTGTGTTTACCCATAATTAGGATTGTTTTTGGATCCAGTAAGCCACCATCCTTATATTACTTGCTCAATAAAAGTTCCATATCTCCATTTGATATTGGTCTCTGTAAAAATGCCTTTCTTATTCTAGGTATGTTTCTGTTCCAAATAAACTCTGAAATTATTTTATCAAGCCTGTAAAAAATATATATTTTTTAAATATATTGGTATTCAAATATAAATTTTCACTTAGAAATATTAATTTAGCTATATTCTCAGCAGTCATTATTCCACATTTCAGTTTCAAATTATTCTTCACAATTCATTATAAAAGCCTGATTTGTTTTTAGTGTCAATGTTTAATCCATCCTTGCTAAATTTAAAGGGATACTTCACCCAAAACGTACAATTCTTTCGTAATTTACTTACAATTTACTGGTTTCAAATCTATTTAACTCTCTTTCTTCTGTTGAACAGTACAGAAGATATTTAAAAAAAGCTTGAACCATGTAACTCTTGATTTTCATGTTGTTTTTTTCCTACCATGGAGGTCAATGGTTACGTGTTTTTAGGCTCTTATTTTGTGTTCAGTAGAATAAAGAAACTTATAAAGCCACTTGAGGGTGAGTAAATACTGAGTAATTTTTTTTTATTTTTAGTGAACTATCCCTTTAATAATTGATTTCTTTCAACAACAACAAAACCTAAGCTTTTGAGCAGAAGTGTATAAAAGTATTGAAGTGGCCTCTTTTGGCTTTGGCCAATAAGCAACTGCCTAGCAACCACCAAGAACACTCTAGCATCTGCATAGCACACTAACAAATCAGCGTGTAGAGGTAATTATGCATCTGATGGATGGAAGCTGGGAACATAACTGTAGTTTTTTTTTTTCTTAATTCAAATTATGAACAATTTCCATTTAAATGATTACTAATCACAAACAATTTACATTTGAATTATGTGTAATTTTCCTCCATTCTCTATTTCTGTCTCTGTCTGTCACAGCTTGCTGTAAAGTGTATGACACAAGAAGATGTGTCTGTCCTCTACGTCAGCAGAGCACAAGAGCTAGAGAAAGAGGGCAAGTACAAAGAAGCCGAAAGGTAAAACAAACAAACACACACACACACACACACACACACACACACACACACACGCACACACGCACACACACACAAACTGAACTGAACATTTTCACTCATTTTGGCTGGGTGAAATTGAAATAATAAAAAAAAGTTACTCCAAAGACAATGTCAGCATGTTTAGGATGTGTTTTAACATGATTTGACTCAATCTTTAGGCTTTTTACAACAGTAGATGAACCAGATCTCGCCATCACCATGTACAAGAAGAACAAGATGTATGATGACATGATTCGTTTAGTTGCTGTTCATCACAAAGACCTGCTGCAGGAAACACACATTCACCTGGCCAAGGTTCAACAGCACATTTGGAACGTTCTTCAATTCCCTTTCAATCTGTTTGAATTAAGTTACAAAACACATTTAATTCAAACCTATTAATGTCATGTTTGTCACAGGAACTAGAGGCTGAATCCAGGTTTCAGGAAGCCGAGTATCACTACCTTGAGGGTCAGGACTGGAAAGCTGCTGTCAACATGTACAGAGTCAATGATATGTGGGAGGAAGCTTATCGGGTGTGTGTGCACAAGACTGCTTGGTCTTACATAATATTCTATATGATGAAGGTAGAGAGATTACCACATTGTATCATTTTCTTCATGTTTTTGCAACAGATAGCAAAAACCCACGGAGGAGCCAATGCCCACAAGCAAGTGGCCTACCTGTGGGCAAAAAGCCTCGGAGGAGAGGCAGCAGTTAAACTCCTCAACAAGTTTGGCCTTCTGGAAACTGCCATTGACTTTGCAGCAGATAACTAGTAAGTTAGCTTGGTTTTGTTCTGAATTATTTTACTGTCCAGTTCAAATTCTGAACATTGTTATAATTCAAAAATCTAGATTTGAATATATTTTTCAGAATATAACCTGAATTTTAAAGAAACCATTTCTTTATTGTAGATCTGGGTGGTATGACGATATATAGTTTTCACAAAATAAATTCGTTCAATTAATTTGGCTTAGTCCCTTTATTAATCAGGGGTCATCACAGCGGAATGAACAGCCAACCCATCACTGGGAAACATCCATACACACTCATTCACACTTATACACTACTGACAATTTAGCTTACCTAATTTACCTATACCACATGTCTTTGGACTGTGGAGGAAACTGGAGCACCCAGAGGAAACCCACGCGAACACAGGGAGAACATGCAAATTCCAGACAGAAACGACAACTGACCCAGCCGAGGCTTGAACCAACGACATTCTTGCTGTGAGGGGATCATGCTACCCACTGCAACCACAGAATAAACTGTAAACCATAATAATTTTTTAAATTCTGTATATCCCGACATGTAAATAAGTGAGCGTGTCTAATGCACATGCAGTATGCTAGAGACAGGGACTACATGATATTGGAAAAAACTGAAATTGAGTTATCTTATTTTCAACGAGAAATATTGCGATACGAATACAATTTGCAAAAAATAGTTTGGCACTAATTGGCACTATTTGACAGTTTTCAGGAACAGAAATTGAATAACCACAATGCAAAAATAATTTTCTTACTTTGCTTTGTCTCGTTTCTAGTCCAAATACCTAATTATTTTAGATCAAGTAAAAATATTGTTTTTTTTTTCAACTTCATAAGAAATAGGTAAATTTTTTTCTTAAAACAAGTACAATTATCTGCTAGTGGGGTAAGTTAAAAAATATATATTTGCTTTAAAATGTAGATATTTGAACTTAAAACAAGACAAGAATTCTAAGCATAAATCAAATATAATTGCTATTTAAGTACAGTATTAAATACGTTTTTTTAGCTCCTGGTCAACTATAATTTATATCTTGTATTGCATATCTTGTGATGTGACTATTGTGAATGTGCACATTGTGATATCAATGCTGAAATGATATATTGTGCAGCCTTACTTAAGACTGACACTCAGTTCAGTGATCTGAGCTAAACTTTTAGCTGTAATTTAGATCAAATGTTTCGGATTACCGATTTGAAAATGTGAATGTGAGTACAGAATAACTTTGTGTACCATATTCCTTAGTAAGTTGAATAGTGTGTATTGCTACAGCTTCTGCTGACTAACATCTGCCCCAGGTTCTAATTTCCACCTGGTAACAAAACTCATTTACATGGGGTTGCAGTAAACTATACACTTGGAAATTGAAAGTAAATTGAGGAAAAATTAAAAATGAAAAAAATCTCAAACCGAACTCTGTTGATGAACCTGTCAATTTAAGATTTGTGAAATCTATCATTACACTGAAATAAAATCACTCATTCCATGAAATAGAATTTTGGTCATACCACCCACTCCAATACTAGTGTCAGATCTTTTCTATAATAATTCTAATGTGTTAGCAAACATTTCTTATTATTATCAGTGCTGGAAACAGATGTGCTGCCTAATGTTTTGTTATTATCAGACACTTTTTCAGGATTCTTTGATGAATAGAAAGTTTAAAAGAACACATTCATTTAAAATCATTTGCCTAATTTAATGAATTCCTGATTAATAAAAGTGTTATTTTCTTGCAAAAAAATTATTGACCATCTAACAACCACTCAGAACACTCCACCATTTACCTCTCTAACCTACATGTTGCATCAGTTATAATGGTTAAATCCACATAATACAATTGACCTTTGGGAAACACTCTTTGTCTTCTTTAGTACGTTTGACTTTGCCTTTGAGTTGGCTCGACTCTCCATGAAGCAGAAGATTCCTGATATTCATCTCAAAAATGCCATGTTCCTTGAGGACCAGGTATTACTGTCTTGGGAGAGATTATTCCTCTTTTCTACACCGTTAACGCCCGCAGCTCTAACCAAATGTAAAATTGATATAGAAAACTGAAATGAGTGTTGAGTCCATTTTCAAGGTCAGGGACTGTGAATGGAAATTAGACTTTGGTCTTTTCACAGATTTTTTTGTTCTTAGTAATGTAGACTCAAGTGTGAAAATAGCCTACGACAGACTGTATGATTAATGCCATTCGACTTGTTTCTTATAAGCTTATTTGAATTAATAAAATAATTATATTTATAGATCATATTAGCAATCCGATTTTATATTATATATATATATATATATATATATATATATATATATATATATATATATATATATATATATATATATATATATTTAATAGTAAACATAAATGTAGTTTAATCAGCATTTATAGCTAGGGGGAAAAATTTAAAAGTAAAACAATTAAAAATACAGTTAAAGTCAAAATCATTATCTTTTCTGTGATTAAATTTTTAATTTTTTTCCAAATTTTTCGCAAATAATGCTTAACAGAGCAAGGAATTTTTTCCAAAGTAATTCCTATAATATTTTTTTTTCAGGAAAAAGTCCTATTTGTTTTTTTTTTTAGCTAGAATAAAAGCTATTTTTCATTTTTTAAAAACATTTTAGGGTCAAAATCATTAGCCACCTTAAGCAATATTTTTTTCCAGTTGTCTACAGAACAAACAATCCTTATAAAGTGCAATTTTTATTTGACAAAAGAAAAGGACATATGATTTGAAAAAAAAAAAAACAGCCTATGGCGGTTCTTAAAAAGGATCAGTCAGTGTTTTCGTTTTGTTCTCTAAATGAATTATTTAAGTGAAAATAATTTAGGGCAGGACTATTTATTTTATTCATTTAATTTAGTTTATTTTGTTTTTCTATGCCGTTGGAAACACTGCAAGTGCGTGAAGATGCTCTGTTATTATGTTCTGTTATTAATATGCTAGCATGTTAAAATAAATCAGTATCTTAAAATGCAATATTTAATGTGTCAGACACAAAATAGACACGTCAATTTGTTTAACAAAAAATTAATAGTAATCTGACCAGTTAACCGTTAATAACCGATAAACGAGCGGCGGTTGCCCGAAATTAACCGAAATGAGCATCCCTAGTTGTGAGACAAAGTTTGTTGACCAAGACAAAGTTGTCAGCGATTCTTCCTATTGTAAAGTCATGCAGTATGAAACCCTTCGTCGCGATCCATCTTGCAGTGTAAACACAGCAGCGATAGAATGGTACCCCAGATAGTCATGCAGTGCGAATACATCTGTGATGCGTCTACTTTAAAAAATTGTGCAGTTTGAACTCGGCATAATTTGTCTAATTAACCTAATTCACCTAGTTTTATAAGCAGTCTTTTATGTTGACATTTCGAAAAAACAATAAAATTTGTATATTTGACGTATTACTCTACGCTTATGCCCACGATTATTATTTACATTGCTATGATCCAGCATTTATTATTATTCTTGTTTATAATGATTGCATATTGCACTTCATAATTGTATTTTTTCTTTTAAGGGCAAATTCAATGAGGCTGAAATTGAGTTCATCAAAGCTGGAAAACCCAAAGAGGCTGTGCTAATGTGAGTGGGCTTTCATATCAATTTCCTACTCCAGTTCACACAGACCACTCTTTAGCAGGGATTGCATTGCTTTAGAACTTTTTGTCGGCATGGATTACTGATAGATTTCTTGCACTCTCTCGCATCACAAACACTGAGTGACTGGAAGCAGGTGGCACCGGGATTGAGAGTATTTGATTTGTAGATTTCTATCAGAGGAGTGGCTGTTGGCACTGCTCCACAAAAGAATACTGCCACTGCAGTGAGTTAGCTGAAGATGAGCTGATGACTCTAAGAATTCCTACTTTTAAAGTACACATGAAATCAATACTAACCGTATAGATTTTGTTAGCTCATATTGCTATTTTTAGTTTTCCAGTGAACAATTAATCTTTGCAACTTTGCAAGAAAAAAAATAGTTTGCACTCGTAATCTTTAATTAAAACCTAATGACCTGTTTGTTTTAAATAATAATAATAATAATACATTTTATTTGTATAGCACTTTTCCTACGTGCATGCAACTTAAAGCGCTTCACAAACAACAAACAAACAAGCATTGTAAAATAAACCAAATAAACAAATGTATGGACTAATAAAGCAAATAAGCAACAAATATATACTCGGATAAAAGCATACATGTACACGCATATATGCATATATGTACTCAATCACACAAATACAATAGTTCTTAAGAATATGTCAGGTTATGTAGTGGCTTATAAACTAATAAGAGAATCTTAAAATCTATCCTGTGCCTACTTTACTACATCCAATCAGCTCGCATTAGACAAAAGCAAGCAACGACACTGTTGTCTCATTTAATATTGTGTTTAAACTGCAGTTACAGGTTTAATTTTACTGTGCGAAAACTGCATAGAGAAACAGAAAAGATTACCCGAAAACACATACACTGATTATAATTTAATCACTTATTAATATTTCATATACACAGCTATGGAAACGTTAAGAGAATAATTAAGTTCTCTCATTTCTTGCTGTTTTTGAGTTAATGTATTTTTTTGTTTTATTTTGTAAACCACTGATTACTTTTCTTTCTAATTAAAAGCAAAAATATGCCATGTTTACAGACATGTTTATATTGATCTTTAAAAACATAATACATATGTTTTAAAACTTAAAAAGTGTTTTCTGGTGTAAACTTCCTCTTGATAAAAAAAACACTTGTTATTCTGACCAAATGTTGTTTTCTGTAAAAAACAAAACAAAAAAAAAAAAACATTTGTTTTTCTTCTCTGACTGAAAAACACTGATTTTCTTGTAAGCGTAAATATAATGAAGACAGAAAAAAAAATTTTGCCAACAGACCCAGAAAAATTACCCAGAACATTTACTCTAAAAACCTTTTATCCTATTATCCCATTCAAGTTATTTTGTCTTGTTTTGAAAATGTTTGTACTGGAAAACAAAAAGAAAGATGACTGATTACGTCTTAACTGAGCATTTTAGAGATGAGCAAGGGAATAAGTCCATTTATTTAAAGGGCACCTTTGATTAAAATCACTTTTTGTAAGCTGTTTGGACAGAACTGTGTGTAGGGATAGTGTGTCCACTGTCATATTGGAGTAATATAAACACAAGTCTCTTTTTTTAATTTGCTGAATTTTTAAATTTTGCTTAAAATAAGACCCAAATCCCAGTGATTTTGAGGCCTTTGTGTGAGACCCATTGTTTCAGAAAGTCTTGAATAAGCTCCACCACAAATACATCAGATAAACTTGGTATTTTTGACTAATGAGATGTATTTTAGCTTCATCCGAGTCTGTCTTTGTCGCTGTGCTGTTTATCTGACGTAATGCATGATGAGAAGCGGACACACCCACGTGGGAACAGTGGGTGGGGAGTAGCAGCTTATTCACATTTAAAGCCACAGGCTACAAAAACAGCTACAACGTACTTAGCCCCCAAAATGGGCGAATTCTGGAGGTTATAATAAATTATCTGATGGGTATTTTGAGCTAAAACTTTAGAAACATATTCTAGAGACACCAAAGATTTATCCTACATCTTGTGAAAGGGGTAAAATAGGTGCCCATTAATTCATGGCTATTCATAAAAGATCCACCCCTCCATATGCAAAGTAGCATATGAATTTTACCACACTTCGTTCAGTTATTTCATTATAATAATTATTTTAGTCTAAATGTCATAATTTATTATGTTGTCACTGTATACAAGTTTTATCTCTGAATTAAAAAAAAGAGGTTTGAAATATGGGTGACCGTGTCATTTCTATTGCAGGCACGTTCATAACAAGGACTGGAGTAATGCCCAGAGAGTTGCAGAGGCTCATGATCCGGAAAGTGTGGCAGACATTCTTGTGAGCCAGGCCAAGTTCTGCTTTGACCAGAAGGAATTTCAAAAAGCTGAGGCCTTCTTGCTCAGGGCACAAAGGCCGGAGCTGGCTATTAAATACTACAAAGTAAGATTCTCGATCCTTACAGTACAAACAACTAATTAGAGTTAATGGTAAGAATACAGTACTTGGACAATAAACAAGTGTTCTTTATTGTAGAACAAAATTAATCTGATGCCTATAACCGTGCTCTAGTAGTCAATGACTCCTATTATTTATTATTAATTTAGTAAAATTTTAGTTAAAGGCTTAGTTCACCCCAAATTTTGAACTCTGTCCTTAAATACTCTGCCTCATGTCATTTTGAACATAGAGGATCTTAGGAACACAATTTAAGAAATATTAGATGAAATCCCCCATAAGCAGCAACAGTACCGAGATATTCAAAGTTCAGAAAAGGAACCAAAAAGTTTGTCAAAACATTCCATGTGACTATTGTACATTTTTTTTTCTTCCAATTGCGCATAATCCTTTTGAAGAAAACAAAATATTTATGACCACCATTGCATAAAAAGCATCTTATTTATTCATGTTAAAATCACCTTAGAAATATGTGTATATAATATAAAATTACATTACTACCATATCATATGTTCCACATATTTTATTTTAAATTTAGCTCGTATTTTTTTCTAAAGGAAAATTATTTATCATAAACGTAATTGTTTTTTAAGAATGCTTGACACTTTACTTGAAGGGGTGTTTATACTATTGTCATGAAACCTTGACACATGTCATGAATGTGATTGAAGCATTTCATGCATGCTTCTGACAACTATTACGTGTCATTTGCTCAAATATGTGATAACAAAAAAGCTTGTCATAAATCGTCATGAACATAATTGTGATAAGGCATTAGAATTGTCATGAATATTTTTCTGATCACCTTTTCAGTGGGACAAACCATTTTTGTCATTAAAATGTATCATGAAAAGAGCGTCATTAACATTTAATGACATTTTAATGACAAATTCAGCTATTACCACTGAACTTGAGGTAAAAAAAATAATATAAATGTAAAATTCATAATATATTTATAATATCAAGTCATGACAATTATGTTTATGATGATTTATGAAAAGTTTTGTTGTCTTGGTAATGTCTATTTTTCATGACAAAAACAGGTTGACAATTTGACATAAACAAAAGGTCATCTTTGCATTTATAATGTCATAACTGAGCGAATGTCACTTAATGACAGTTAAAAGCATGCATAAATTAGGCATGTCATGATTATTAAAGTCTTATGAACACCCCTTCAAGTAAAGTGCTACCCATTTTTTAAACAATGTGTGAAGATTTCTTATTATTAGTTGTATATTAAAATAAGATTCAGCAGGCTTTGAAGAATCATATTTCCTGTTTCCAGGATGCTGGGATGTGGACCGATGCAATGCGGATCTGCAAAGACTATTTGCCCAGCAAGCTGAGCGTCCTTCAAAAGGAATATGAAAGCGAGGGCAACTGGTAAAAGAACTCTCTTTTAACTCGTCTTCTGTCTGTTTTTTTATTCTGCCTTGCTTTCATATGTGTCTGTATTTGAAAATCCTCCCTTGTTTATTGTTCTTCCGAAACTAGGTCTCTGCAGTTGTGCAGAAAAGCTAGCAGCTCTGAACTACATTCAGATCCTCTTTTCGTTGCTTGGCTTCCCTCCCTTATTAGAACATGGCAGCTTTTTATCCTAAATTAAATCCATAATGAGCAGCTCATTAACGCACAGACACGCAGCAAATCCGTCTCCGCTGATAATTTTCCTATTTTTAATGACTTGTGGGAAAACATCAAAGGCTTCTTCGCTGTCTTCCCTGGGAAGAAAAGGAGAAACATTTTGCATAGTCAGTTCAAGGCCCACTCAGCAGTAATGCAGGCTTCTTGTATCATTAACCTATTTTCAGTCAAGAGTTTGAACTTTCTTGCCATGTTGTCTTTTATGATGGACTCTTGGCGTGTAACGATACATTGTTGTATCAAGATATTGAGAGATAAAATTTGACAGTGTGTGTTGGAGAATTGACCAGTATGATTGTTTATCTGAGTCTCTGCTTGCTTTATTTTGAAAGGTATTTTTCAGAATCATGAATATATGAATTTTGGTTCCATAAATTAATTGCTCTGTGCAGCGGGGAACAGGGCCAAGTCTGTTCAGGTCCAACATCCCAAATCAATACCAAATTTAGCATTTTAATCAACAATACATTTTTAAACAAATTGTCCTAAAAGTCAAAAGAAAATTGTCTTTTTATTTTGGTCTAAAATTAGGACTTGTCGCTGATTGTCATGATAGAATGTTCCTTCTATAAAACATTTAGACATCTCTGATACATGCTAAATGTAATGTTAATAACTGCACCATGGTAATGTGGCAGAATTGAGAGATTTACATTTATTATATTCTAAATGTAAACATATATTAAATGTCTTAAAGAGTAATGTAATACAATGGCACTAATTGTTGTTATTAAGCTACAGCATTTGATCTGTGCTGATAACCCAGTGTTTAGTGCGATAACATATAGCTCAACAGTGCTCCGGGTGTCCAGGTTTTAATTCCTGGCTCGTGGACCTTTTCTAATCCTGTATTATCTCATACTGTCCTATCAAAAAAAGGGCAAAAATGTCAAAAAGTAATCTTAAAAAAGGCTACAGCATTTATGCATTTACCACATACAGCATGGGAACACGGTGATGTATTTTGTGATTTTTAATTTATGATCCTCTGAATGTATATTAATATAGATGACTATGTTTCATTTTTAGAAAAATTTAAATGTAAACCAGGGCTCGAAAAACTTCTAAATTCCTGGTAGCCCTCGGGCAGGCACTCTTCAGTTTTTTGTAGCCCGAATTTAAATTTAGGTAGCCCAAATAGAAAATACATTATTTATTAAATAAAAACAAAAACATACATTTACAAAATAAAAAAAAAGATATAATGACATTTGTTATAGGCAATATAGTCATTTTTTTAAATAACCAAAATTGTATTATTTAACTTTTTAAGTTTTTATTTCATTAAATTTTTTTAAATAACTCCAAAAAATGATGTTAAGTGAACATTGTTTTAGGATATTTTTCGCAGCTTTAAAGACATTTTAGAGACATGTGCTACTATTATATGTGAGAAATGTTGATGTACATGCTTGAGTTTTTTAGAAAAAAAAAAAAAATATATATATATATATATATATATATATATAAATAAATAAATGTGTGTATATATATATATATATATATATATATATATATATATATATATATATATATATATATATTATTATTATATTAATATATTATATATATTATTTCTTATATAACTAACTTACTGTTTCCTATAAAATCTGAATAGTTTTAGCTCTGAGACACAAATACATATTTCACCCAAACTGGAAAATTGTGTCATTATTTTTTCACACTTCACTCATTTCAGACCTGTTTGTGTTTTTTTTCTTCTTTCAAACTTAAAACTTTTCTTCAAAATATCTTTCAAAATATCTAAATATCCCTTCATTTTTTGGGTAACTGAAAAAAACAAAACGGACATTTCCCTTTACAAGCTGACTGTCAATTGTTTACCGATCCACGAAGAGAAGACAGATGACATTAACCAATCCGTATTAACTTATAATGGGTATTCTATCTTTCTTAAACACGTTTGTCTGTTCTGCACGCACTGAAGCATGCGCTTTTCACGGAGATGTGGGCACACGCATAGTTTAACAATGAGCGGTTTTTCGTTACAGTCTGAATGACTAACCAACGTATTTTGAATAGTTGCTTAAAGATATATATTTTTAATTTCGCATAGCTTACACAGGCTTCATGATGTGAAACGACTTGTTTATGAATCCAAAGAAAGACATGCCCTATTAAACTCTATGGTTCTTTACAATTCTGAGGTAAAAAATAATGTGTTATAAATAATTTATTTAAATTTTATGTTTATTCATTTTTTATTGTCCCTGAATAAATGATATTTTGATGTACTTTGTTGGAATGAATCAAAATAATCTGTTTATGCTGCTGCTTAGTGAGTGACAAGTGTTGTGTGCTTCAGTGCCACGCATTTAGTACAGAACAAGTGATTAAACTGACAGAAACACTATGTTACGTTATTTGGAAGGTAGTTGATAATATTGTGGCTTTTCTCCTTTATTATCAACAAGTGGATTTATTGCTGCCGTATCAGCAGTACAGCACATACATAATTATCCACTTCGTAAAAGAATGTAAAAACATTTAAATATGTTTTTCTTGCCACTGGGCAGCGTGTAGATAGATTTTGGTAGCCTAGGTATGTTGGGCTACCGAATTTTGCAAGCCTTGCGAATAAGTGTATATAAATATATATATATATATATATATATATATATATATATATATATATATATATATATATATATATATATATCAGTTGCTTTTTTGATGCAAATTAAATAGTCTGTACCATTGACCAACTAAAAGTGCTTTTAAGTCAAGTTTTTGTTATTATCTAAAGAGCATGTTAGTGATATGCAGGCCTACAACTTGCATAAAAATAGCTTATTACACACACAGGGATGCAGAGCAGCACATAAACATCTTGAAATGTAAAACAATGGAATCAAATGGAATCAATGGAACAAAAGGAATCAAATTTAATAGAATTATTAATGTCTACCTTAATATAAAAATGCCTACATATCATAATGGGTAATCATTGCATGTATTGAAATTAGCCTACCTACCTGTAGTAATGACATAATATCGGCTTACAAAGTCTGCTGAGTAAATGATGAATCTGCCAGAGTGTGATTGCAAATCACTCTTAAAACAATGGGAGATGAGACAAAATACTTCTGACCACCATTGCATAAAAAGCATCTTATTTAACCATGTTAAAAACACCTTGGAAATATGTGTATATAATATAATTTTACATTACTTTCCTAGTACCCTATGTTCCACATATTTTATTTTAATTTTAGCTTGTATTTTTTTGTAAAGGAAAATTATTTATCACAATCGTAATTGTATTTTAAGAACAACTAACGCTTTACTTAAAGGGGTGTTTATAAGATTGTCATGAAACCTTGACACACGTCATGAATGTGATTGAAGCATTTATGCATGCTTCTGACAACTATTATGTGTCATTTGCTATGTGATGACAACAAAACTCTTATTGGTTTAATGCACATTATGCCCAAAACACACCCATAAATCATTAAGAGAATAAGGACAACACTTTTAGATGGACACACTGACCATTTTTTCCATTCGTGATAGCAAAAGTGGACGCCCTAAGTGCTGTTGTGCCATGTGCTTTAGTCCATATGATATGTTTAGACCATTATTTTACCCTGCATTGTCTTGAATGTTATTAAAAAAAATTTTCTAGAGCTGATATCACCTATTAGAAATGTTAAAGGCATCGTTCAAGCAAAACTCAAAATTCTGTCATCATTTACTTCCCCATTTACTTTTCACAAACCTGCGTGAGATTCTTTTTCCTGTTGAAAACAACAAAAGATGAATGTTGGAAACGGGTAACCATTGATTTCCTAGTTTTTCCTAGTATGGTTACCAGTCTCTAACATTCTTCGATTTTTTTTTTCTTCTTGTATGTTAAACAGAATAAAGAAACTCATAAAGCTTTGGAACCACTTGAGGGGGAGTGAGTACATTTGTATTTTTGGGTGAGCTATGCCATTAAAGCACAAAAAAGATGAAGTCTCAAAAAAGATGAAGGTTTTTCATGTAGCTTTCACAGTCATTAACCGCCATGCCATCTCAGGGTTTGAAGTACAGAAGTATAAAGACCTTTGATAAATAGGGGTTTCAAGTGTTTATTCAAAACACTTAAAGTAAAATAATCTGCAGACTGTTTATCCACCACTAATAAAACTGTACTGCTTAGTGTTTTTTAAATGTGTAACAAGTTTGTCTTCCCCACAAGTCCCTGCCTGTAGAGATCAAAAAGTCTATGAGCATTGAATGTGTATGTGTGTGTTTGCAGGGGTGTGGAAGGGATGATTGAGCAAGCTCAAGAGTGGGAACAGACCGGAGAATATTCAAGAGCTGTGGACTGCTATCTGAAAGTGAAGGACTCATCTAACTTGGACTTGCTGTTGAAGTGTTGGATGAAGGTTGTTGAATATTATATTAGTTAAATGACTTTTTCTTAATCAATAAACACCCTATTATTGTAATAAGATACCAGCAAGTATTATTATGAAGTGCAGTGACAATTACAATTTTTGGCAAATTTTATAGTTGACTTCCAAATCTTTTTGGAATAAAAGAACTTTTATAGGGCGGCTATGATGAAAATCATCTTTTGTAAGATGTTTGGCCAGAGCTGTGTGTAGGTATTGTGTGTCCACAGTCATATTGATGTGATATAAAGACAATAAGTCTTTTTTTTTGAAAATTTCTGACGTTAAAATAAGACCCAAATCCCTCCTATTTTGAGGCCCACCACAACGTGAAGTAGGAGTGCAGTTTTTCCTGCATACTGAATTGATTGTCAGCCAAGTATTAACATGTCTCTGTTGTAAAGTGTGTAATCATATCAACAAGACAGGACGTGCGCAAAGCAACCGGTATTAAAAGATCTCTTCAGCTCTCTGTGATCATCAATCATCATTAAATGTGATCAAGAATGAGTTCTACAAGTTTAAAACGTTTTTAAAACACTGCATGTTTGTAATGAATTACAGCGATTTTACCGTCTTTACTTTATCATCACAGCCGCATATCAGTAAAATCATAAAAGAAGATGCTTCAATCCCAGTTTGTGAATGTTAAATCAGGTTTATTTTGTACATTAGCATAACGGAAATCCATACAGCAGTGGATATTAACATGTATCCTGTCACATTTGCCGTGCAAAAACAATGCAAAGTTAAACGCACACGCTGTGTGTGTGTGTGTGTGTGTGTGAACTTTGTAACAACATTGTGTGTGACTCATCATTGCAGAAAGGCTTGAATTAACTTTACAACACATACATCAAATATTATGTTAATGTTATGTGAGATCTGCTTCCTTTATGTCTGTCACTGTGTTGTTTATCTGACGTAGCAGGAGATGGACACACTCTGACAGGCAGGTGGGAACCGTAGGCGAGCAGAACTAGCTCATTTGCATTAAAGGCACAGGCAACAAAACAGCTACATTGTGCTCAGAACTGAAATTCCAGTATTCTGAAAGCTATAATTAATAATCTGATGGGTGTTTGAGCTAAAACGTTTTCGACAAATTCTGGAGACACAAAAAATACTTATCTTAAATGTTGAAAAGGGGGTAAAATAGGTGCTCTTTAAGGTTAATAATATTATCTCCCTTTGTTTGTCTACAGAACAAACTAGACAAAATTAGGCAAGGCATTGTTTTCCAATGCCTTGCCTAATAAACCTAACTTGCCTAGTTAACATAGTAACCTAGTTAAGGCTTTAAATTGCACTTCAAGCTGAATACTAGTGTTGTGCTAAATAAGTAAACAAATATTATGCACTGTCACTGTGGCAAAGACAAAATAAATCAGTTATTAAAACTATTATGTGTATAAACATGTTGACAAAAATCTTATTTTCGTTCAACAACAATTGGGAAATTTGCAAATAAAGTATTACAGAAATTTCATTATTCTTATTATTATAAAAATATTTTCTATTATATCCATTCTATTATATTCATTTTTCTTGTTCATTTAAGACAAGAAATTGCATTTTAATGTGACATTTTAAATAATTACTTATTTTTCTAGGATTTTTAAGTAAGTGTGATGATTTTTTTTAAATGAAGGTCTTATTTAAATCAGTTCTTGCCAAGACAGCAGAGGCAGAATAACATTAACATTTTTAGTCAGAAGGATCTTTTTTTTTTTTTTAAAGCTTCTTTTGAAGTTTCAACCTCTCCTAAACTATGAGAAAAGATTCAAAGCACTGATATTTTACCTATATCCAATGTTCCATTGACTGTAGGATGTCCTTTAAATATCAGAAAGCTACTCTTTTGATTTGAAGTGTTTTCATTCAGTGCATTCCGTCTTTTAATTGCCTATAATTGATGTTTGGAAACTATTTCACTTACCTGCTGTATGTATGAACATGTTTTTATGACCCTTAATAACTTAATTTTAGATGCATCTGCGGTTTTACAGCATTTTTCTCATCTTTTTTTCATGTCCTTCAGGCAGCGGAATTGGCCATTAAATTTTTATCCCATGACAAGGCTGTGGACGTAAGTCAGATTGTCGGTCCACGTCTGATTCAGCTCCGAAAGTACAACGAGGTATGCTTATTTAATTTTTTTCACATAGACAATCACATTCACCATATGAAACCCTCAATTTGAGTTATTTATTTTCCTCACAAAGTGGAAATACTAAAAACTCAAATTCCAAGAAAAATACTAGCTTTTTATTCTTGCAAAGTATTGTGTTTAGAGAGCGCCACAGCAAGAGGAAATGGTGCTTTCAGTGTGCTCGTGTGCCCATCTGAGCGAGTGTATATTTAGGATATGACACAAAAGAAATGTGACCGCACAAAAAGCTCACAGACTTCACCTATTCTTTAGCGTCCTCGAGCTGCGGACCCATTGAGGTTCAAAATGTTTTTTTTTTTCAGGCTGCTGAGCTCTACCTCAACCTAGACCTCATTAAGAACGCCATAGACGCATTCATTGAGGGGGAAGAATGGAACAAAGCCAAAAGAGTGGCCAAGGAGCTGGATCCAAGGTGAGCCCTTAGCAGACTGGTCGCCCCTAACAACGCCGCAGCCAACAATGTGAGAGGGAGGCGGCGAAATCACTCTCTCACTGTCAGAAAAATCACTCAGCGCAACAAATAAAGAGCACGACAGCACAAGGCCAAAGAGCTTCAGATGGCCTTCACAGTTTATCTCTCACTCGCTTTTATTTACGGCCAGAAAAATAGCTTTCGGAAATCAAGTCTAAGCACTTTCCGGTCTGATATGGGGTGTAGTATTAAAGACTGTCTGGTGGTATAGAATGAGTATTTATGATTAATTAAGAAAAAACATGAGATCACTGTCAACATGGCTTCCAACTTATATAAGAGCATTTAAAATAGTGCCCCTTCTGCAAATAAGACTTGAAGGCTTAGTTCACACAAAATCAAAATTCTGTTATAAATACTCACCCTCTTGTCATTCCAATTACCTGACACCTTCTTTGGAAAACAAATGCTAGAAAAAATACATATTAGATATTTTAGATGAAATCCTGGAGCTCTCTCATCCTCTATAGACAGCAGTGGTCTATAGAAAAAAAATTCTTATGCTGTGTTCACACCAGACACGGTACATGCAGATAAATCACGATATTCGCGTATAAATAGAAGAGTGAACATTTTGAGTTTACTAACTTCATTCGCGCGTCAAAATGTGCTTCATTCACGCGTTGATGGGTAGTGCTTCTGTCTGCCCAGTGACTGTAGCTTCATTGCTAAATGGCTAACATGAATTTTATTGAGAAAATAATTGTGTTTATGTGGTTTAGGAAGGCTGAAAAACATCGTCCATTCAATTGGAGCAGTGTCTAAGTCCACTAGATTCTTTCAGAGGTGCACGCAGCTCTATGAGCTCATAAACTCCTCCAGAAACTTAACCTGGATCATGAAAGCATTCAGCTGTGCTTCTGGCAGAGCCGACCCAGTTTAATGAACTGTTGGTGGTGTAGGAAGGAGGATATTCCCCCAGGACACCAACAATAGGCGCTATGTCATAATCATGCCCCCACAAGAGCAAGCTCCTTATTGGTTAATGCGCCGCGATTGTTCACTGAAGTTCAGATAGTCAAACTCGAGCGTTTTGTGCAAAACATGCAATCATGCCGTATAGCGCCGCATGCGATGTCTATGCGCGTCTTTGCATTGACTTAACTTTTAAACTCGCGCTTGACGCTTCTTCCGCGTCTGGGGTGAACGCAGCATTAGAGCAAGTAAAAATATTGTTTTGTTTTTACCGTCAGAAGAAATGTCAAAATGAAGTGCTTTTCCTTATAACAAGCTAAATTATCCTCCTATGGATCCAGTAAAATAATCTCGTTTCCGCTTTGAAATGTCGATGTTTGGACTAGAAACAAGACAAAAATTCTAAGTAAGATTTTTTTTGCATAAATCATATAAATTCCTTATGAATACAGTGATTAAATACAATTCTGTAGCATCTGCTCAACTATAATTCAGACTCAGCATTGCATGTCTTTGAGATGTGACTATTGTGGATGCTCACATTGCATTATCGATGGTAAAACGATATATTGTGCAGCTCTATTTGTATTTTCTTCCATGACCAGTGACCAGTCAGCCTTGAATAGACTCACTTAATTTCCTTTTGCTTAGTCACTGCTTTATAAGGGGTTGCCACAGCAGAATCAACTGCAGATGGAACTTAATATAATCCTCAGTGCTGGAAAACACACACACACACTCTCCCATTCACACACTACGGCCAATTTAGTTTATTCAATGTACCGCATGTCTTTGGACTGTTGGAGAAACTGGAGCATCTAGAAGAAACACACGTAGACATGGGGAGAACATGCAAACTTGACACAATTGTATTCATTGTAAACATTACATCTTTATGATATTTCTGGCAAAACTGACCCTCATCTATGTCCCCTTCTTCTTAGTTACTGTTGTTACGCCTGTCAAGCTTTCATGACTGGCACGTCCATTACAATATGTACTGTATGCACCGGTGTCAGACATTCCCAAGGATATAATTAGTCACTTTAGGCAAACAGGTAAGATATCTGGAAAAAAAACCAGACAAAAAAGGCCTGCGGTATCCATTACAGGGGTATATTTATGACATAATATGCAACCGATTGGAAAATAATTTAATCAAAATTTAAACTAGGTTAGTCTAGCCGCCTCATACGCTGACCATTCAACAACTTAGTCCATGCGCTGCAGGAGAGGTGAAATTTAGAAATAATTTAATAATAGCAAATTAAACTGTGTTTTCCCTTTATTTTAGCCGAAAAGCCTGATAGATTAATTGTTGTGTAATGAAATATAGCGTTACTAACCGACGAGGAAACACGCATTGACAGTGCTTCTACATAATTCATTCATAGAAAAAGTAAGGCCACAAAGGTAAAACTTGATGGATTTGTGCCCAATATTAGTATAATTGATTCAAAACAATGTACAGTACCTATAACTGTCAGTATGTTTGTGTGCTTTTTATCCAGTTTCTATTCTAATTTGCAGTTAAGTGGAAAAAATGAATACATTGAAATACAAATCAAAGTATAAATAGCAGAAGTGAACAAACAGATTTCCCTACCAGCAAATATTAATCCGACACCAAATATAAAAGCAGACACTAAACCACTATAACATCGTCACCAATGACTAAATCTCCAAAAGACTGATGAAAACATTGGTGAATTGTAGCTCTGACAGGGACATGGGAGTTATAAGTTAAAGAAAAAAAGCTGCAGTTTGTGATCACATCTCGGTTTTGTTCTGTTGATAATATGTCATTTCACATATTCATAGCTAGAAACAGATGGAAATATGACTGGATTGTGCTTGCTTCTACAGCTATTGCTAGTGCTCATAAAATCAAGCGAAAAAAAGAAAAAGACAGCTGGGAAACATAACCTGCTTTGTATTTTTGTTGGAAATTCAGTTTAGATCTTTTTAGGGTAAGAGATGTGTGAGTTATATAACGAGATATATCGAACACCATACCAACCTAACCCCGCTCTTTTATCGCCCCTCACACAGCTTGATCCATGCTATCATTTCTCCCCTTGGGTTTTAGGTTTTGGAAAGGGAATTAAATTCCACCACCCGATCCAATCTTTTAGGATACCGGGTATCAGATTTGCACAATCCATATGAACAACGCTTTGGCTTGTTTCCCTCGCTTGAAAGCTTAACAGACCTCCTGCCCGTAGCAACACTTGCTAAGCCACGAATGGTGTGTGGCGGTTTTCGGGTGAGGCTTAGTGAAGGGTCATTCGTACTTTACATTCAAATTGGTCTACAGACTTTCATATACAGACTTGTTCAAGTCAGGAAAGGTCTTGTTTTTACCTTTTTTATTACAAGTATTTCTCCACACAACGACAATAGAAAAACAAGCATTTAATACAATACTTTTGCAAATAATCACTTAAAATGAATTACTGTATTACATTTCTCTTTCCACAGACTTGAGGAGTATGTGGACAAACGCTACAAAGAGCATCTGAAAAATCAAGGCAAAGTTGACTCTGTAAGTTACTTTTGTTAATCTTCTAACTGCCACTAGAGATAATAAAAAAGAGGACTGCTAGTAGATGTGGGAACTAAAACATACTATTGGCAAAAATAAAATAAAATAAAATAAAATAAAATCACAAATGTAAGGGGGTCATGAGAGACCACATGCAATCAGAAAAACACTAACAAATTGAAAAAACATCTTCATCAAGCATCAAGTTGACAAAAGCGCGTGCAAATTCACATAACACGTGTAAATACTGAAACACACTGCAGACCTGTATGGAAATGTGTGATGGGACCATAAAAAATTATGAACCCATAAATTTGAGAAGTGAGTTTTTTTTATTTCTGCTTTGTCCTGCTCCATGTAAAAAAGCTGGTTTTGTCACTTTTTGCGACTCATTTCCATTGTAGTCTGCACATTTTGCTAAGCGTTTTTGTGAATTTGCATGCATGTGTTGTCAAATGTACAGTTGAAGTCAGAATTATGAGCCCCCCTGTTTATTTTTTTCCCCAATTTCTGTTTAACAGAGAGCAGATTTTCTCAACATTTCTAAGCATAATAGTTTTAATAACTCATTTCTGATAACTGGTTTATTTTATCTTTGCCATGATGACAGTAATTAATATTTGACTAAATATTTTTCAAGACACTTCTATACAGCTTAAAGTGACATTTAAAGGCTTAACTAGGTAACTTAGGTAAGTTATTGCATAACGATGGTTTGTTCTGTAGACTTTCTAGACAAAATATTGCTTAAAGGGGCTAATTATTTTGACCCTGAAATGTTTTTTATAAATTAAAAACTGCTTTTATTCTAGCTGAAATAAAACAAATAAGACTTTCTCCTGAAGAAAAAATATCAGAAATACTGTGAAAATTTCCTTGCTCTGTTAAACATCATTTGGGAAATATAAAAAATGGTTAAAAAAAAATGTGGTTCAAATGAAAAGTTTGCTGAAGTTAGTTGGGTCTTGTGGTCAAAAAGTCTCCAAAACTACAATCTTACATCACTGACTAAAATGCTTTTTTAAGGGTTTCAAGTAGGGTTGGGTGATACCACCTGTCAATCACTTTTTCCACAGGACTCTGGCATGAATAGGCTGAGTGATCTTTGTTGGTATAATGGCGTTGACAAACTTGGTTGGTAAAAAAGGTGCACAACCAACAGGAACCAACCAACAGTATCTGAGGTTTTCACTAAAATTACTAAGTACAGGCATGAAAGCAAAAGATTGATGCAGTGTACTGACACTGTGAGCCTGTGACTGACTGCTGGAGCTCAGACGCACGCATATGCTGCTGTGTGACAGAGTGTGTATGTTTGAGTGGTCGTGATGTGCGTTTTCAGCGATATAGTGTGGACGGAGGGCTGTTCAGTAATGCTAGATGAAACGCCAGTGTGGACGTGGATCGTTTTCATTCTAAACTGCCATTTTAAAATTAAGACGTATTAGTGTTAACCGGGCTGTGTGTATTTTTTGCAAGCGGGTTGCCGGCTCATCATCGTGATGTCTATCCACCATCAACAATGGACGATGGCATCATCTATCCACCCAACCCTAGTTTCTTTTTTTTTTTTTTTTTTTTTACATTTTATTTAAGATTTTTCAATATGTTTTTTTTCCAGAACAACAACCCCTTACAGATGAGAGAATACATAAAAAAACAAATAATAATGAAATTATAATGAAACTATTAAAAAAATAAATAAATATATATTTTTTAAATAATAAAAATAAATAAATAAAAGGTACAGCCATCATAATTGTTTTTCAGGAGATACATTTGTGCATAAAGTTGCATTGTGTTACATTGTAGTTACCTCAAATTACAGTGGTGATAGGTTAAGTAACCTCTAAATATACATCTAAATATGTCGGAATACTTTTCCACCTCTTCAAAATATCATATCTTCATTTACAGACATGCAGTTTTTTTTTTTTCATTATAGAGACCTGTTTAAGTCTCTGAGTCCACTGAGCCACCTTTAGAGAACCTTCTTCCATTCAATGTATTGTTATAATATTTATTTTTTTGCAACCAGTAATAATATTCTTTGGACAAATCTTGTTTCTTTATTAAACATTTCTTTGGACATCTTTGGACAGTGTTCCCAGTAAGCAAATAACTGGATTGAGGGGTATTTTTACATCTAATATCTTATCTATTTTTATTTTTAACATTTTTCCAAAATTTTTGAATCTTAGGACAATTCCAAAAAAATATAGGTATGATCTCCAATTTTACCACATTTTTTCCAACACAAAGCAACAGATGGTCCTTTTACATATGTAGATATTACAAAAGGAGTATTGAAGAACCTTATTTTTCCCAACCCTAGTTTCAAGGACAAAATTCTTTTTTTTCCCCATATTTTCTTCCCCACTTTATTTTTAATTTTGTCCAACTCAGCAGGATTCCAAATTAAATTGACAGATTCAGAAAAATGGAAGAATCTTCAAAAGATTAATGACATGTTTATAGTCTAAACAAAATACAACAACAGTATTAAAAAAGAAAATGACACGGTCATCCAAACTAATAAGCACAATAATATCACAGGTGTAAAATAAACTAAATTAATTCAATATTTTCAAGATGAAGTTGATTATTAATTCACACTTAGTGGGAAGGAAAGTGATATTTACAGAGGAGCGGTATATTCAGACCTTTGGAATCATTTCACTTAGAGTAATCTAGAAGAGGACCCAAAGTTTTTTGAATCCTCCAGAAGTTTGTTTTATTGTGTGTCTAATTGTCTCTAAGAAAACTGAAGATGTCTTTAACGTGCAAATATGAATATAGGGAGTGTAGGCGATTTCCAATTTAATCCAAATTAAACTTTTTTTTGTATTATTTTGAGCGAAATATTAAAAAGGTAAACAATTTTTTTCTAGTCTCCTTATATTTAGCAAGAGTGCTGATATTAGTGGGAGGGCACTGTATAAATTTTAAACCATTCTAGTGTTGTAATGTTTTGCCAAATTCTGATTTAATTACAGTTTCTTCATTAGAAAGCTTACTTTTGACATTACTCTAGATGCTTCTTGCTATCAATGTAAATGAGAATGCTAGCGAGTTTTTATTGTCCAGGTATTTCGACCTGGGATTGTTGATCCAACTTGTGTTGTCCACTCGGCTCAAAAAGCCGGAGAGCTGCTGTAGCTGTCGGAATCCTGTATAAGTTTGAGCAAATAAAATCTTTTTCCTAGCAATGGAGGTCGAGGTTAAAGAATGCATTAAACGAGCATAACACTGCACTGCAGACTGCAGCTCCTCCGCTACTGTATTGTTTTCAGTTATTGTTCGGAAGGAGAGAAAAATGGAGATGATTGGCTTGATTCAATTTAGAATAACAGATATGAGTCACCAAATTGATGCGAGCGCTTGCCTCTCATTGCAATGCTTCACTGGTAGCATAACCGTCACTGAATGATGCAGGTCAGGGCTTTTTTATTGAAAAGACAGAATGTTAACAAGGAAACTAGTTAAATGTACACTTCTGTGTTAAAAATGGAGCAGCTCAAGGATGTTCTGTATTTTGTACAAAGAATTTGAAGAAAAAGTGTTTTTTGTCTTTTTGATTATAGAATAAATTAGTCACAAAAGACAGTTTAAAATGTTGTAAATAAAAATAGTAAAATTGTAATAATAATCATAATTTATTGATTGTCTGATTGATACATATTTACTTATTTTAATAATTGTTTTCATTATGTCAAATTGTCACTATTTGTCAGTCTGTTTATTATTATTATTTTTTTATTGTTGTGTTTGTTATATTAAACAATTAATTATTTACAATTATTATTATTATTATTATTATTATTAATATTATTATTCGATTATTGTGTTTGTTATAATAAACTATTAAATATTTATTATTATTATCAATATTATTGTTATTATTATTATGTTTGTTATAATGAACAGTTAATAATGTATTCTTATTATCATCATTATTATCATTATTGTCATTATTATTGTTTTTGTTATAATAAACAATAATTTTTATTATTATTATTTCAATTGTCATTATTATTATTATTATTATTATTATTATTATTATTGTTAATTCTTTTTATTTCAGACACTAGGTTCAATAGTACAAAAGACAGACAAAACAATACAAGCCACACAATATAGATTAAAAAGGACAGTTATGCCAATATTTCATTAAATGTGACTGAAAACGCACCTCAGTAAGCCTAGTGTTTATCAATAACTTTAAAATGCTATTCTGAGAATTTTCCAACCGACATATAAACTTATAGATCAAATTTCTCATCAAAGGAAAAAATGATTGAACTCTTACATTACAAAACAATTTACTCACACTACACAATTTAGGTTTTTAAGAAGAATCCTCAAACAATTATTGTATGCAACCTGCAGCTTATGGAGACTCTCTTTTTAAAAAGTATACCACAGAGGAGCTGTATATAAAGAACTGCAGTTAGTTCTTAAGAGGTTTACTTTAACCTGCTCCAAACTGAAATAAAACTTTCTCCTCAGTACATTTGCTTGAACATATAACTTTTGTCGTTCCATGTGCATATAATTGTCATCACTCATGTCTTCAGTAAGGATATGCCCTAAATGTTTAACAGTTTTACTAACATTTAAAACTTGCCCTGACAAATAAAAATCTGGAAAAAACATATCCCTATGTTCTTCGGTTTTATTATTACTATTGTCATTATTTTTGTTTAGTATAATAAACAATCGATTAATAAATTAATTTATATTATTGTTGTTATTATTAGAAGTAGTAATAATAATTTAAAATCATGGTTCATCCTAATAGTTGTGCTTTATTTTTTAATCAGTTGGTTGGAGTAGATGTGGTTGCTGCACTGGACATGTATGCAGAACGAGGACAGTGGGAGAAATGTATTGACACAGCCTCCAAACAGGTGCTGATTTTCCTGTTCCTTTATCCAAAAACTGTCAGTCTGCAGACATGACAAGATCTTTACATGATCTGCCTTTCTCTTTAACAGAATTTTAAGGTGCTGCACAAGTACATCGCCCTGTACGCCACCCACCTGATCAAAGAAGGTGAGGTGGAGAAAGTGCTCAGCCTGTACATCCAGCATGGAGTTCCAGCTTATTCACAGGTACTCACATTACATCACTTTTTATATCTAATTTCATAAAACAAAGTAAAATACTTGTTTTACATTATATAGAAGATTTTGTCATTACAGGTACAGGTGGTGTCTAAAATCATTATTTCATTCAGCTTTTTGGTTGTATGGTTGTATGTTTTTAATTGTTTTAATATTATTATATTATTATGATCTTGTATAGCTGAAAATTCTTGTCTGTACTAGTCAGCATATTTTTTGTTGTCTTATATTGTAATCAGAAAAAAGACATCTTCTTAACCTTTTGAAATATAGACTGTATCTCCAACTATATAATCACTCAGATGTCACGTTCAAAGAATCATATAAAACATTGAGCTTTTTTTCTATGACTTTTTCCTTCTCCTATGGAAGAACTTCAACATCTACAAGCGGATGTTCCAGGAGCTGGTGAACCTAAGGGACCGGGATTGTGCGGAAGCCTTTCGGATGTGGTCAGATCTACGGGACGTCCTTCTGTTGTTGGTAAGCTCTGGGTTTAATGGCACCTTTCCCTTAGGAGATTATTTAGTAAGTATTGTTTAAATGAAAAATCTTACACTTTGTATGTCTGTTTTGTGCAGTGTGAAAACCTGACCAAGTCATCAGAAGCTAATTCTCCAGCGCATGAGGAGTTTGAGCAGATGTTGCTGGTTGCTCACTATTACGCCACTCGTTCTGCAGCCAAAGGCATTGACCAGCTGGTGTGTGTATAGACTTCACAGCAGATCTCTGATATATACAAACAATGCTGCTTATGCATCTTGACATCACATTCTTTGAAAGATTTAAAAATAGTTTTATTTAGGGCTGTGCAATTCAATTAAATTCAATTTGGATTTCATATTTGGCCTCCAACGATTATGAAAAAAAAAACAACTGTAAGCGAGATTAAACAGCTATTATGTCATATCCTGGCCCTTTTCTAGCGGTAATGAGAAATATGGAAATGAGTAAAATCATGTAATGTGACGTTTGCAGAATGGGATGTGCTTTATTTATTGAAGTGCATTAGATTTATTCTAGTTTTTAAAAGCACAAATGAGAACTTGTGCTGTTCTGTGCATGCCCACAGTAATGGAGCAGAATATGTAAAGTCAACTTTCTTTTAAGAATGCAAAAATTTGTCAAACATGTTCTTATGTCATAAATGAACATAAACAGTTGAGAATAAAAATGCATGTGGAAATCACTAAATCAGATCATTGTGGCTCTTAAAGTGACAGTGGGCTATATTCCTGCTGCCATCTCTGCTTATCATCATTATTAGTTTATGTATTTATTTTATAGTTATTTTTGGTATGTAGAAATGTTTTCCTTGTACTTGGCTGAGGCTAAAAAACCATCCGCTGTGTAAATCATTTGCTGCAAGGCCGTAGAATAGCTCTTGACATTGTTGGGGACATGCATCCCTAGAGCGCATGCATTTAACAGCACAAATTCTGTTTCAAGACTTCCCACTTAGATATGCTTAGCGTTTATAGCAGGTTTGGCATGCTGTCCTGGTAGAGAACCCTGAGCTCGGAGATACTTGAGCCCAAGGCTCCCGCCCGTTCAATAAGCATATAAGGGGATCTGAGATTAGGTAGGTCTTGAGAGCTCCCCTTCAGAAAAGGGGGGGGAAAGGAGGAGATGGGGTGGAAGGGGGAATTCTTCCAAAAAAAAAGATAGAGCAGTAAGGAGAAAACGATCCATTTGTAGTAAGCTTGGATCACTCTGATTATTACTGATCACAGAGGAGAAGCTAGTCGTCCTCAATCACGTGTTCCTCTCGAAGTTAGTTTGTGAAACTTCACTTTGCGCTTTCAAAAGCATGAATAAAGTACTTAATAATATAAAATAAACACTTAATAATACAAATAACTATCACGTCTCATGCTGCAAAAGTCAATCTAAATGATTTTACTGCAATCGGGCTTTGAGGAGGTTTGAATGTAGAGAAATTTAAAGAGGTGTGTGATGCAATTTAACTTTTTTATCCCGATTATTGGTTTGCTTAATTATGGAGGGCAAAATCAAAAACAAATTTTAATTAAATTCACAGTCTTGGTTAATAGTATAACAGTGAACTCGTGAGGAACTTGACTATGTGCATGTGTAGGTTACCAAGGGTTGATAGAGGTTTATTTCATTTTGAAGTCGATTAAATTATTGGTAGAGACATTTCAGTAATTGATTAATATTGGGAGGAACACGTTCCCTCCATTCATGCCAATTCTACACCCTTGATATGTCGTAATGTTTGGCAGTTCATTCGCTGTGAAGCGACCCCGATATATAAGGGACTAAGCTGAAGGAAAATGAATGTAGAAATGTAGAGTATGAGGACCAGAAAGAGGGGAAGGATCAGCAAAGGAATCTAAGGGACTTAAACTATAGTCGAGCTATGTTTGAAGGGGTAGTTTAAATTGATATGGAAATACTGCAATTTAATTATAATTATTATTATTATGTCCCAATTAACTGTTGCTTAACCAGAAGTTTAACAGATAGCGTAAGACAGCAGAAAGCAAATTGGGGAACTTAAGTGACTTTACTGTCAATTGTTCTTCTTAATATCTTTCTTTTTTGTAAAATTACAACAAAGAGGGAGAAAGTATGTATATATTCATGATTAATTCAGCCAACAGTAAAACTTTACAAATGCACATTTTTATACAAATCTTAATATGCATTTGAGGAAAATTATCATATGTATACCACCAGCATAACATGAAGAAGTGTTTGTACAACACAATATAGGTGGTATATAACTGATTATAATCAAATGAACCTTGAACATTTATAAAAATAGAGCTTTGGTAAAAATAGAGCTGTTATGGACAAATATTTCTGTGTAATCAAGTCCCAGAAATAATCTGCATGTTCATCACTCCCAACCGCACACTGAGAGAAACCGAAAGTAACCCAGATATATAGTGTTATACTTTAAATATTCAGTAGGTGAGGGGTCAAAACCACAAGTGGCTGTATGCGTTCATTCATTCATTTACTTGTCGGCTTAGTCCCTTTATTAATCCGGGGTCACCACAGCGGAATGAACCGCCAACTTATCCAGCAAGTTTTTAGCAGCGAATGCCTTTCCAGATGCAACCCATCTCTGGGAAACATCCACACACACACACATTCACACACACACACACTCATACACTACGGACAATTTAGCCTACCCAATTCACCTGTACCACATGTCTATGGAATGTGGGGGAAACCGGAGCACCTGGAGGAAACCCACGCGAACGCAGGGAGAGGTTATATGCGTCTGTACAACAATGATAGTGATTCAAAAATATATGTTATGGTGGGCCAAATCTCGTTATATTTTGACGTCAGTTGCGGGCCGGAGGTAGAAGGAGGGAGGGCTGCAAATGGCCCGCGGGTTGGCAGTTTGAGACCCCTGCTATAGAGTAAAGATGTATGTGATTTTAGGACATAGTATAATGTTTTGCAAACGTTTCCTTAATAGTTCCATGGTCAAGCCATTATTGACTATGCTCAAAAAATAAGGATCAGAACGATTCCAAAGATCCCACAATTCACTCAAACATGGAAATTCTGCCATCATTTGCTAACTCTTCACTTGTTCACATGCTATTTGAGTTTCTTTCTTCTGTTGAACACAAAAGAAAATATAAAAAAGATAGTATCTGGCACCTTGAAACTTGACTTCCATAGAAATTTAGTTTTCCTACTACAGAAGTCGATGGGCAACGAGCATTCTTCTAAATATCTACAATTTGTTTTCAACTGAAGGAAGAAACTCAGGTTTAAAACCATATAGGAAATAAATGTTTTTTTGGGGGGTGAACTATCTTTCCAAAATCCCCGAAAAATGACACACTTCACCTTTATGTTATCTGTGTTGCTGTAATTTTGTATGCATGTTTGTTTGTCTACAGAATTCTGTGGCGGCCAAGCTGTCCATCTCTCTCCTGAGGCACACCGAGCTCATTCCAGCTGACAAGGCCTTTTATGAGGCTGGCCTGGCAGCCAAGGTGAACTCCCAGCTCCATACACACACTCACACAGCCGCTTCAACCATTCATCTGAGACAGAGAACAGGAGGGCAGCTAAGAGCCCTGGGAAATTGGCTTAATTCTTCTCTGTTTGCTCCAATAAGAGCTCACAGCAAGTGTGAATAATTTGATTCGCAAAGCATTTCGAGTTGCCTCACGTTCTTAAAGACTCTTTCTGGAGTTCTGATTAATATTTCTTCAAATTTTCATTTTTTAATTTGAGCTGTTTCAGTTCAATGATGAATATTTCTCATGCAGGCTGTTGGATGGGAGAACATGGCTTTTATCTTCCTCAATCGCTTCTTGGATTTGGCTGATGTAAGTAAAAGACTCGTGCTTGTGTGTGCAGTCTGATGAGTATCTGTCAGATGAGACTGTAGGCTACAGAGAGTTAGCTGGTGTGGAACAAACTTAAACTATACAAGTCGCTTGCAAAAATAGTCATCTTGCTGCCCTTTTGCTACATGTTTTTATCCATCGAAGAATGCATTAAAAGAATTGTTCTCTCAGAAAAGATAGTTTGCTGTTAATGTACTTGCTCTCAGGGTGTCTTTTGACTCTTGTTAGTAGAACATATACTGTAAGATTTTAAGCTGAAATAGTGGTCCTTGATGAGTCATTAAAAGTCAATGGCTACCAGTAAAAGTATATACAGGCAAAACTCCTAAAAATGTATCACCAGGGTGTCCGCAGGGTATTAAAAAGTATTAAAATTTGATAAATCAATTTAGAGAAATGTAAGGCCCTTAAAAAGTATTTTATAAAAATCTTAAATGTTCTGCTTGCAAAGTTGCTAAATGTCGCTAGATTATGTTATACATCAATTTGCATATTACTGACATCATCACATCCAACAGTTTCTGTTTGTTTAATAACCTATGGTTTATTAAGGGGCATTTATATTTGCACGTAGCTTTATGTATGCATGTAAATTTAACAAAATGTATTGCTGTTTAAGTAAATCAGTATAGATGTGTAGTGAATTTGCAGTAATCTCCTCAGACATAAAAAACTCAGACAAGTTCTGAAACTGTCACTAAAATCTCTTGATTGTGAAAAAGAAAAGAACGAACGGTCAAATTAAATTGTTCAATTTAAAACATAAGAGAAGCAGATTGGTTTAACTGTACAAGGGAAATACCTCATTCTTGCAGTGCTAAATAATTTGCCATCGCTAAGCAGAGAGGTGATCTGCTCTCACACTGCTGGTGGGAGAGACTGCTGTACGAGGATTGGGGCGCCTGTGAATGCTCTGGGGTGGGGGAGGGACCAACAGCATCACCCGCGGCTTGTTAGGAAGAGTAGGAACAGTACAGTACGGAAACATGACAGTCTAAAAAAATCTCTAGTAACACCAAAAAGAGTTGCTAGATTTGTGGCTAGTCGCTGTTTTGAAATGTTGGGTCTGAAAAGTCACTAAATATAGTGACAAAGTTGTTAAGTTGGCAACACTGGATTTGACATCATGCTGCTTTGTTCACTGCAGTAACCAAGGCAACACTGTTATTCATGCTTTTCTACAAGCGCCCCCTGCTGGATTAGCATTTTTATTCAGTATATGAATAATGTTTTATTTAGGGTTAGTTTTTAGTCAGGATTAGTTTCTTACAACCAGTATTTAGTAAAAATACTGTACGTAAAATTTTTTACGTAAAAAAAGTGGCAATGAGGTTTTAAAATGTATGCAAAGAGACTTAAAAAAGGGCTTAAAAGGTATTGAATTTTACTCTCTGATTCATGTATTTACCCTAGTTACCATAAAAATATTAAGCAGCATTAAAATCCGCATGAAATCCAATTTTACAATATGAATTTTGCTAGCGTACATTGTAAGTCTTGAGGTTAACAATTATTCCATTCAAGTTAATCCATTAATTAATAATTTTTTTTATCAAAACCTAATTATTTACTTACTACTATGGCAATCCTTCTCTAATGACATCAGTTTGACAGGGCGAAATATGCTTAGCTTTGCCCCTCTGTTTTTTTTGCTTTTAGTGAAAGACAAGAGGAGGAGCACAAAAGTAAAACCCCACCCTCTACTTAATATTCCATTTCAGTTGGCAGTATATCATCATATAGTCTGCAGCAACTTCCGGTTCAGACAGACTTTAGTGATAAGAAATGTTTTTGGTGCCCTAAATCAGTATTACTCAACCCCATTCCTGAAGGCCCACCGACACTGCATGTTTTTAATGTCTCCTTTGTCTGTTATACCCATTGAAGGTCTTTAAGCCTCTGCTTATGAGCTGATAATGTAAATCGGGTGTGTTTGGTTAAGGAAACATGTCCTAAATGGCACACTATACACTAAGTACTTATGCACTTACACACTCAACAGCATAGTATATGTATGTAGTGTCGTCCCAGATGGAACACTATTGTTTTTTTATCACTAAGTGGAAATTCAAACCGTTTCTCTGATGACGTTTGGAAAATTAGCGAAATAAATGACCAAACTACCAAATAATACCTGCCTAGAAGAATTACTAAATAAAGTAATTCAACATCAGTAACCGAAAGCTCCGATACATGAGCAAAGCAGCAGCTGTTGAGTGTGTGAAGTGTCCATCATTCCACATTTTTTTTTAACTGTCGAATAGTGCATCATTCGAGTGTTTAAAGTGCACTTACTATTTTGGTGTATTTATTATTTTTTTTAGTGTGAATGCACTACTTACACTATTTATATTACTAAACGGTGTAGAATAGTGCATAAGTATGCAATTTGGGATGCTCCTATGACTCCCCAAAATCAGCAATATTAATATTTAAAGAAGGATCATAATGATCCTGTGATGTTGAAGGTCTATTGGAAAGTCAGCTTTGTTATCAAGTTAAGTTACATTTTAAAATATCTTAAAATATAAATGTTACTTTAAAGTGTAATAATATTTCATAATTTTACTATTCTTAGTGCAATATTAATCAACTTGATGAGCAAGTATTTTATCGACCCTCAACAAAAACCATAGAGTGTAAATCTTTGGAAAACTTGTTTTAGAGACTTTAAAAAAACATAATGTCATGTCTAATGATACAATACAAATTTAAGTGAGCTTTAAGCACAACCAAAGAGATTTTTTAACTGTGCTTATTTCTTAGGGGAAATGTAGTTATATCATGGCTATCTTGACATTTACTGCTTTCAGCCTCTTCATTGGTTGGTTTTGCCTCTCTGTTTTTTTCAAAAGCCCATTTATTCTTTAATTGTTTTATATATTCAGGGCATTGATGAGGGAACACTGGATGCTTTAGATCACACAGACTTCCAGGATACAGACATCCCATTTGAGGTCCCTGTTCCTTCCAGGCTACACGTCACAGTAAGCCTTCCCCGCTTTCATTGGCAGATGCCTATGTATTTTTTTCTTCCTCGAGTGAATTCTTCCCGTTGGCTGTGTTCCAGGTGGAGAAGAGGGAGGAGATTAGAGAATGGGTTCTGACTGTGTCCATGGACCAGCGGGTGGAGCAGGTGCTGCCGAAGGATGAGAGGGGCACGTACGAAGCCTCCCTCGTGGCCGCCAGCACTGGCATCCGGTCCCTACCTTGCGTCATCACAGGTGAGACACAAGTGTGCTGTAATGGGAGTGTGCAGGTAGATTGATTTTTCCTTAAGATTTAATGTGAACTGACGTTGAAAAATAAAATAATCTGTCCTATTTACTCACCCTCATGTTTTTCAAACTTCAAAGTGTTTTTTTTAATTTGTGGAACATAGAAAATTATATTTTGACATATGTTATTTGTGTTTTTGTCCATGGCACTCTAAAATTGCATACTTCTTTACTTTATAAAATGTTATGAAACACTATGTGTGCAAACAATATTTCCGAGGCCCAGATGATCTACTGCATTCAATGAGATTCTGAAATGTTCATTTAGTAGACTATTTACTAGGCCACATGATAGGATTTATGAATGGGAGACAGTGCAACTAATACTGGTAGGTTATGTGATTATGACAACAAAGTGGATGTAGTGCATCGAAATTTCACATTGAACATAAATTTAAAGAGATAGTTCACCTAAAATATAATTTTACCTCATTATTTACTCTCCTATATGTGGTTTTAAACCTTTGAGTTCCATTCTTGTTGAACACAAAGTGCGGTTTATTTATAAGCTAATTTCGAGAGGATCATATGCTTGTGATTGATCACGGCTGGTCCCGCATCAACTTCACATATTGCGCTAATCAGATAAATACTTACTCCCTATAAATAACCAGAGTTTTTTTTTACTATAGTCATCTATGTCTTAAAGAATCCCCCCTTCCACCCCTACTCCTCCACCTTCTCCTGATAAGGCGGCATGGCGGCCCAATGGTTCGAGCCTTTACTGGGCCAGTCGCCGTTTCTGTATGTAGTTTGCATGTTCTCCCCATGCTCGCATTGGTTTTCCCTGGGTTCCCCCATTTCCTCTCAAGGTTCCTTGGACATATAATATAAGTAAATTGACTTATCTAAAGGGGCATCATAAGTCAAATTCTTATCCAGCTATATCTTTTAGCTATTCTTAACATCATCACAAGCGGGGGAGATCTCGAGATCTACCTGAGCTTAAACTCCCTTCTCGACCTTCAAACGGGAGGGAGCCCCAGGCTCGAGGATATTCTGAGCTCAAGGCTCTCTCCTGGGACCGCATGCCAAACACACTTTATTATCGATCAACAACTAAGTGTGAACTCTTGAAAGAAGATGTTTTTAAAAAAAAGCTTGTTACTGGTTAAAAAGTTCACTATGGAAGTCTATAGGTCCCAGTAACCAGCGTTTTTCAGAATGTCTTCTTTTGTTATCAACAGTAAAAAGAAACTCAAATAGGTTTTGAACAAGTGAAGGGAGAGAAGGGCGTTTTTTTTTCAATGAGAGATGCATCTTTTGACTTGTTTACTAACGGCTGTGAGTGTTTTGCCGCATCTTGCGTTTTTGCCGTTGCATATTGTGCGCTCTTAGTTCAAAAAGGTCAACTCTGAGTGGAAAAAGCGCACTATTAAACTTTTTCATTCTCCAATCAAATGAAAGCAGAGGTGGAGTTTTTGTTAAGGTGACAGCAGTGTTTATGTTGTCAAGATGACTACGGAGACTTTTAAAGATAGAGGAGAGACTAGTGGTTGCTGTTTTGAGTTCCCGTGCTGTATGACTTCACAAATCATGAATATCACAATATTATTAAATATATTACAATTATAACAATATAAACAGCAGGCATGCAACGTGGTGCAGTGGGTAGCACGATCCCCTCAAAGCAAGAAGGTCACTGGTCCGATCCTCTGCTAAGTCAGTTGGCAATTCTGTGAGAAGTTTGCATGTTCTTCCTGTGTTGACATGGGTTTCCTCTGGGTACTCCGGTTTCCCCCATAGTCCAAAGACATGCGCTATAGGTGACTTGAATAAGCTAAATTGGCCATAGTGTATGGGTGAATGCAGGAGTGTATGGGTGTTTCCTGGTGTTGGGTTGCGGCTGGAAGAGCATCATCTGTGTAAAACATATGCTGGATAAGCTGGCGGTTCATTCCACTGTTGCAACCCCTGATTAATAAAGGGACTAAGCCAAAAAAAAAATGAATGAATGAATATCAACAGCAACACACGCACACAATACGCAGCTTGTTCTGTCATTGCATAGCGACATAAACAAATGCAACGCACTTCTTTTTTTATTGTCAACAAAAAAGGCAGTGTGGTGTGCCTCGCGTTATAAGAATGGAAAAGCCTGTTCAGTGTGATCGGCCCCTAAATGATGACAGAATTTTAATTTTTGGGTGAACTTTCCCTTTAAAGGTTTTAAATAAGTTCAAAATTCAAATGTAGGTCCTATTTAGAGAATGTTTTTGGACACAATGTAGATTTGGACCCTTTCACTTTTGATTGAATGCATGTGGACAAAATGAAATTCATGCATATTTTTACCAAACCCACAGTTGAAGATATTTTTAATCAAATCTGAGACATTTTGACCCTTGGTCTAAAAGATTATTAATCTAATTCATAGAGATTTCAAGAAATAAATAGATATGAATTAAGAAGTGTAATCCAAGTCAAGTTCTCGGTTAATTGCCTACAGTAAAACCATACAGTATGTGCTTCCCATGAGATTTGTGGTTTTGTAACATTTTCATGTGAAAGCCATGTATAATAAGGTGATACCAAATGATGTGTAGCTACTTGGGTTTTAAATGAAGATGTTACAAAACCACACATTTCACTTGCGTTTCTTGTGTGTTGCACATATTTTCCCATGTTTTAGCAGTCCAGGTTTGGAACGACATGAGTCATGAATTTATATTTTAAAATTAACTAGAGTACTTATAAAGCTTACATGCAAGTTGTTTGTTTTTTCCTTTTTATTTGAAACACAGGTTACCCCGTCCTCCGTAATAAAATTGAGTTCAAAAGACCAGGCATGGCAGCCAATAAAGATGACTGGAATAAATTCTTGATGGCTACAAAGGTACAAATTAATCTTCGTTACTTTTAAGCTTTCACAAAGAATCTTTAATCACACCACAGTGATTTGATTTATAATTAATCTGCTGTCTTGATTAACACTGAGGACTTAATTTATTACCATTTATTTTTTGTGTGTTGAAGTATGAGTAAATATTCTCTTTCGATACATTTCATCATGTTTTTTTTTTCATCCTTGTATTTTTGCATTACTTCACACTCAGTTTTCCCCATGCGTCATGCTTTGATCATGATCACTTGTTTTTGTTTCACCCTTTAGACCACTCACAGTCCAGAATGTCAAGATGTGCTGAAATTTATCACGCAGTGGTGTGGAGGTCTCCCATCAGCTGGATATTCCTTTCACTAAGAACGGGGAAGGTGCACAATATCTATTTCTCTATCTGTCGTCATCCACACATTCACCTCCCAGCTTCTCTGCAGAAACATTTAATCAGCCTTTTTTATTCGCTTTTCCAAAGGCAATGTTCACTTCTTGGTCATCATTCCCTGGCCATTTATTATATTTAAAGTATCATGAGGTCAGTACCCAAAGGTCATTTTCTGCGTATGTTAAATATGGGAAGCCTTTGTAACATATTCCCTAGTTCGTACGAGCTGGATATTTTGATATTTAAACACTTAATAAAAAACTATATTTCATAAAGATTGTCAGTGTTCTCGTTCAGGGTTGTATGCAGAGATTAATACTCAAATGTAATTATTATAATTTTATGTCCTTGAATAATTGTCAAACTTTTAGATATTATAACATTTCTAAGCTTTCTGAAGGCCTTTTGCTCTTTTAAGATAATTCCAAACGAATGACTTATATGACTGGTATTCATGAGTGTGTCTTTTTATCAGAGGTTTTATATATATATATACATACATATATATATATATATATATATATATATATATATATATATATATATATATATATATATATATATATATATATATATATATATATACAGATAGATAGATAGATAGATAGATAGATAGATAGATAGATAGATAGATAGATAGATAGATAGATAGATACACAGATAGATAGATAGATAGATAGATAGATAGATAGATAGATAGATAGATAGATAGATAGATAGATAGATAGATAGATAGATAGATAGATAGATAGATAGATAGATAGATAGATAGATGGATGGACGGACGGACGGACGGACGGACGGACGGACGGACGGACGGACGGACGGACGGACGGACGGACGGACGGATACTAACCTCTGCTTTTAATTTATGGATTAAGGGATAAAACGAGGATTTCAAACATCAAAATGGGAAAACATTTATATTGATTATTTGTTCATCATAGATTAGAATGTGCTTTTAAAAAAATATTTTATTTTATTTTTTTATCTTTACTTTAATGACATTCAGTGTAATTAGTTTATCACAAACTCTTGTCTTTCAATGAATCATTTGATGAAATATTATATGATTACTTGTGGTTCACAAAGGAAATATAAAATTATATTTGTCATTTTGAATATTTATGTATCTTTCAAACCACTAGGTATTACCGATTTCCAACAAGTTATTTGTTTAAAAAATGTGGAGTATAACAAAATAGTATGATTGATCACTTACAGTGCTCAGCATATATGAGTACAGCCAAACAAATCTCTCATATAACTTACTATTTTCTATAGGATTCTTTACAATGTTATATTTGTGCATATACATTACTTTAGTCTAGTACTAAAGCCAAATCTGGAGCTCATCTAACAAAATAACTACAATAATGGTTGAAAAATTAGTAGTCCAAATTTATATGTTATGAAAAAATCATAAACAGTTTTCAAAAATAGCAAAAATCAAGAGAAACAAAAAATATATAAAATTGTGTTGAAATTTTGTAGTTTGTAATTTTATTTGCAATATTTTGCATGAATTTAAATATATCATCTGTTTCTAAAGATGTTCTGTGACTTAAACATTATTTCGATTAATGTATCTGTTTAATAAATCCCTTTTGTTTAAATGCACCAAAATACATTGTCTGTATTGGCTGAGAAATGGATAAAAATATTAGTTTTCAAAATGGGGTAAACTCAATTATGCTGAGCACTGTATTATTTTAACCATTTTTATTTGAAACAATAATGCGAATGCTTAACTCGAATTTAATATGATCCTTGTATTTATAAGAGCTATTTTGTTAATTTTATTTGATGCAGACGGCAAAACCGTACATCTGTCCTTTGAGAGATATAATGATCAGCTGGTTTAGGATAATTAATTGTCACCTGTCAAACAACGCCACCTCGTGGACACCATAACGTGTAATGGGGTGAGAGAGGACACAAACACACACGCACATTCATAGTACACGCGCATTCGTGGCCTGGTACAGTTACAGCTCTCATGATGTAATAATGTTCAGGAGTATTTTCATTTTCGAGCTACATCTTTGTTGCATTAAAAGGTATTAAGCTTCGAATCATATTTATACTATGCAAATATTTTATTAAGTTAAAAAAATAAGCATTAGATAAATAAGTGGATTTAAAGAGTGGATTTCAATTTCTCGCTATTATAGCTATACCTAAATGGATCATTACTGGTGGTGCTTAAGTTGCATTGCTTAAAAAAAATGGTAAAGAAATTAACTGCCATAAGGAAATTATTTGGAGCGACCACCCACATAAGGCCTAAACATTAAGTCAAAACGTGTTCGAGTACTTTCTATAGGTGGTCTAAGATTTTCAGAGGTTTTATGAAATGAGACTCATGTTCTTGTCTGTCGCTGTTTTAAGAATTACGATAACGCTTTGCACGATTAATGTTATTACGCTACGCATAAAAGATTTTACTATAGAAAGTCTATACAACAAATATATCACACTCTTTATTGATGTAAAGGTAAATTAGATTTTAATTTTAAATGTACGACTTGTATTGTATGGAAAGCATAGCAAAATCGTTTGAGTCAGATTTCGACAGATTGTATTTAAAATGTACATTTTAGTCATTTAGCAATACAGTGCTCAGCATGTATAAGTACACCCCTCAGAAATCTATCTTTTGCAATTCATATTTTAATAGGAAGCTATTCAGTATTACATTTGTGCATATACATTACTGAAGCCAAATATGGAGCTTATCTAACAAATTAACTTACGATAATGGTCCAAAAACGAGTACACCCAATTTTATGTTATAGAAAAATATTAAATACAAAATTAAAAAAGAGGAAAATCAAGAGAACAAGCCATTTTTAAAAAAAATGTACTTAATTTTGTAGGTTTTAATTTTCTTGCAATATTTTGCTTGAATTTAATTGTATTATCTTTTAATTTCTAAATATGTTTGGCGACTAAAATATTATTTTATTAAATATATCTGTTTAATAAAGTAGCCTACCAAAAATACATTGCCTATATTCACTGAGAAATGGATAAAACTATTCATTTTCAAAATGGGGTGTACTCTATTATGCTGAGCACTGCAGATATATTAAGCTCGAGTTGATTTCAAATGGTTCGCACTGTGAACAAAGTTAGCCATGTTTTTAGTCAGTTTTGTTCATCTCATTTAAAAATACAAGCTAATTAGCATAACTCTGTATATATTCATAACATTCATTATTGCATATATGTCCTTGACTTCTAATTTCCTATGCTCATTTTCTAATCCAATAACCTTCCATTTAAATCCACCCATGCAAATCCCATTGAAATAGCTTACTTTAGTGTCACAGCCACCGTGTCCCCGCGTCCTTCAAGAATCAACATTTACAAAAATTACCAACTGGCTGATTGAAATACAGGGGCAGCTGAATTTAATCTGCGACCTAAATATTCTTTTGATGAAATATGCTAATGTAGGCTACACCTCTGCCTAATGAGGTTGATCTGACATTATGCAGTGTCCTTAAATACCCTTTAAAGGATATAGCATTTTCGAGGAGGCCACGCACGGTTCGCGGCTCAGAAAAGGCTGTTGCTGAAAAGCGGAAAAATCTGTTCTGCATAATTTTTCATTTTTCACTAATGCGATGTTTTTAACCATTTTAGTGCACTGATTCGGGGTTACATCATTTACTTACAGTATTCGAGGCCTATTATGTCACGCAAACGGTTTGCTTCGTCTTGAAGGTTTGAAATAAAATAAACTTAAGCCTTAGCAGTCGAGTAAGGTTTGGTTTATAAAACTAAATATTTATTACCTATATTTATGGAGCTGATTTTCCTGCCCTGAACGCTAATAAACGGACTTTGCGTAGGCTATATAGCCATGTTCTGGAACAGGTAGGCCTGCAGATTCTGTGCGGAGGATAATTATTGTTTAAATAACATTTACAACTAATACACGAACGTGGACCTTACAGGATCCTAAATTAGCATACCCCAGTTCGATTGTAAATAAGTAGTCTCGAAGTATACATTATTACGGAATAAGCGTTTATATATTTGGCTATTTGAATGTTTACGCGTTTAACTAATGTCGTTTCATTTGCCTTTTATTTAAATAAGCAATTTGTCAAAAGCCTATATGGGCCTACTTTTCCAAAAGCAACCAGATAGGCTAAATGACCTTGAAGAGGAGGTTACTGGAATGTGGAGGAATACAAAGATGGAACATTTATCTGGATGTACAGACCTGTTTCAGAAAAAAACGAACATATCTAATCAAGAAAATATGTAATACTACCAACATTGTATTCTACGGCATGCTTAACACGCGTATAATGCAAATGCGGGTATGTAGTAAATAATAATCGAAATCCACTTCAGTTTTCATTGCCTCTATCACGAAATTTATTTATACACTGTATAAAATATAGACTCTTTAGGTGTCAAGAAGATTTGCTGTAAAAGGTTCTCTAATTATATGACTCCATTATATGACTATGTTATTCGAGTCTTTAAAACGTACTTGATATTGCATTATGTTTTCGTATCAGTGTTTTGATTGGTGTGTTATTTAAAGCATGAATAGCCAGCATAAGAATGTAGTGGAATCTATGGAACCAGCCAGTGATGCCTTTTTGCTTGCTTTTTTAAATTGCACGTTGAAAATGTGAGTTTTGTAAACTCTATTTATATACAATTTCGCTTAAATTGCAATTAAAATATCTTAGTTTTGTTTTTAAATTGCACATGGTGGCCTGCATGTAATAGACTACTGCAATTGCAATTGATAACATTTAATTATATATTTTTAAATATCATTAAAACTTTTGTGTTTAAAAATAGAACTAAAACGTTCTAATAAATGTATTGCCATGGTAAAAGACAGTTCTGATATATCGAGTTGTAGTGGCAAATATTGCGTGCAAGAAAAAAAAGGTATAATGTTTGCTTCGTGAATATGTGATTTTATTGACAAGCTAAAATTCTTTACAGAATCAATAATACAACACAAATACATGCTCAATATTTCCTTTGCCCTTTAAAATAGGACACATGACAAAAGTCATCTTGAGGACCCAATAAGTGTTCATAAATGTAAGAAATTAGAAAGGTTCTGTTTAAATCGCCATTGTAGGCCTTACAGCTTTTTATCAATATTTTCCGTAATCTTTTCCTAAAGACATTGTATCCACGTACAGGTCTCCAAGTGAGACTCTATATGCCATTTCTAATTTTTGAAATCGCCCAAATGACGGCAGTATATAAGAAAAGGACGTTTCGTCAGACCTCAAGGTTAACTGTTGGTGTTTTTAACTCGAATGTTCAAAATGACACACTATAATATTCGAGAAAATGCACTTTTGGCAACCCAAAGCTATGGATGAACACACAGCAATATTAAAGATCGTTTTGGCCGCATTGATGCGTCGGCTTGCCTCCACACGCGCGTTCATACGAAAGACAACTGTCATGCATCGCAAAGCACGGATTATCTGCGTTGTGATGTTAAAAACACACTCGTCGATGATATTTGCCATCTCTCTTGGCATTCACCGCGTGCCTTAATTGTATGGACATTTAAATCAAGGTCCGCTGTGAACACGAAGAAAAGCAGGCCCGTTTTCAACCCCAAAACCAGCAGATACTGTACACACCAGGCAGCAATGATGTTGCACCAAAATGTCTACGTCCTCTTCCGATTGGTGTAGCATCAGCAGCATCCAACACTGCACAGAGCATCATGCATCCTTACAGCATCTGTGCATCAAATCACACATAAAAGCGTTGCCGTTTCTTACATTACCTATTTTTCGAAAGCGTTATTTCCACAGCACGGTGCGCATCTCTCCATCATGTGTTGGTGCAACATAAGGCCCGAGTGATGGCAATAAAAAGAAAGCGCTCAGTGGCTTGCTGCAGTTGGTCCCTTACTCAACTCCCATGAGATATAAAAAATAGCAGAGGGCCCATCTGGCTCCTCACCAGCTTTGTCAACTCTTGCATACGCTAAAATGCTAATGACCTAGATAGCTCATGCAAAATGCAGCAGAGGTAAGAAAGACGGGGGAAAACTGTGGGACTAAACCAGAGACACCGCCGCCTCGTGTGGGGGGTCGGGCGGGGTATATGTTAGAATGTGGGGGCAGTTGAAAGCACCTGCATCAGGAGGGGGTAAACTAAATATTGGGGGGAAAAACGTGGAGGGGACCATTTGTCAAAGCCAACCTTGCACCATACACAGAAAGGAAAATTCCCCGCAAATTGGATTTTAATTAGGCGATCCATTCAGTGACGTCCATTCAGTCTGAAAATCAAAGGACCTATTAATATAGCCTGGCATAATTTGATACAGTACGCGTTTACAGTCAGCCGAGCTACAAGGAGGAAAAAGAAACATGCTTTAGTAAAACAGACGCATTTGGTTGACATTAATAATTTGTAACAAGAAAGAAAAGCAAAAACAATGCACATCAATTTAATAAAAAACTTACACAAATACACGTTGCGGAGCTGGACATAAGTAAAAGGATTTTGTCCACCAAGATAATAATTGTCAATATATCCAGTTTGGGGAAAACGTCCACAAGGCAGTCGCTGCAGAAGAGCGTCCTTCCAAACCCATCAAATGTTCCGCACGCTTTTGCGCACCTTGATGCTCTTGGATGCGACATAAATCATTTCCGCTTATAGTGTTGCATCACTCAAAATTTCTTCACGATAACAGAAAAAATAAAGCAGAAAAGGCAGCGTAGAAGCAAATAGCCAGAGCAGAGGGTTTCGGTGCTCGTAAGCAGAGTCGGTCATCATGTGAAATGGTGTGATGCAGAGCGCGATCTGACAGAGAGGAGGAGAGCAGCCCAGTTTATCACACACACTGAAGCTCTCCGTCCTGCTCTTCTGTTCCCTTCCCTTCAGAGAGGATTATACTCTGGTGGAAAGAGGTGGCATCTGTCGGGTTACCAAACATTAGCCGTTTGCAAAATAGTTTCTGCACTTCTCATGTTATCTCTTTTAGTTCGTCGTGAATTTAAAACAATTGTTTTGTGTGTGTGTGTGTGTGTGTGTGTTTATTTTGATTCACACGTCAATGTGTAATTTGAGCAAACTACCATACTTGTTCATGACAGTCTGCAGAAAAACACAATTACGATTTCATTTAATTTATTTTTTAACATTTAAATCTAACCCAAATTAAACATTACTCTACAGAATGCGTGAGCCAAAATAAACCACAACGCACCTTAAAGAAATTAGCTAATCGTATGCCATTTACTGTAAAAATTTCGACTTAAACTACTTCACCTGAAACAAATATTTTGTTAACAACACATTATACCCTCAGAAAGTATTAGTTCATCAAATTGTGTCTAAAAAACAAGGCCGACTCCATATGGCCTGTCATCTGCGCGTTGAGTCCCATCCCCCACACGCTCATCCCTCATGCCGCATTGATTTATTGTCGAACACTGATTTTTCTCATTTTATTGCTACACGAAAACGCTCCCAAATCACTGATATTTCGCATCTGGTTAGTCATGCAAATCATTCGCTCATGCTTTTATTAAAAATACGCAGGTCTTTGTGTTTTACTAAACGTAGATTTCAGCTCAGTCTACGAATTATTCAAGGGGATTTTAAAGGAATTTTATTCAATAATTAAAATTAATTAATTCAATTCAAACTAGTTGACTTCAAGTACACTTTAATATGTTGTAAAGACTACAATATGTTCATGACAATGTAGACAAAAGATAAATAAAGGCAATACGTTGCTGTTTTGTCGATGCATGCTGAACTGACCTAAATAATCCTTCCAAAAGACGGCTTTCGCAGTGGTGCCTTACAAGTACCATTTCTGGTTCCCCTAATAATCTTTCAGTGAACGGTACTTAGAACGACCATTATTTTCTCAGCCTGAAGAATATTTTGAACATTCATAAACCCCATTTAAACTAGGCTTAGAACCTTTTGTGGGGAATGGCTCGAGAATGTCAAGTGTTCTCAATGGAACCATCAATGTCAATGAAGAACCTTTTCTTTAAATATCGTACCGTTTCTCTGTCTATCATTCTATCTGTTGTTCAATCAATCAATCAATCAATCAATCAATCAATCAATCAATCAATCAATCAATCAATCAATCTATCTATCTATCTATCTATCTATCTATCTATCTATCTATCTATCTATCTATCTATCTATCTATCTATCTATCTATCTATCTATCTATCTATCTATCTATCTATGTGCAGTGTTTCTTTCATTGCATGTATTGTGGGGGGTTTGCATCCGCGCATACACTTGCTTTGAGGTCAGCAGAGGTCTCCTGATCCTCTCTTGTGTTGCAGTTTAGAGGACTGTCGTCTGCCGCACGCGTGCCTCGAACAAACACATTCGACACGGAGTGAACTCCAGATGGTAAAGCTTTTCAATCCACCCTTATGCTGACGACACATGGATAAAGACACTGTCTCTGAGTGCTCGAAGACAGCCAACACCTTCAAGGGCCCCTGAATATCATCGCATTAAACAAAGAAATGTCTACTCAGTGCTCTGTTTTCTGTATGTTTATGATTATTTTATGTCTCCTTAAGGATATAATTTGTGAATCTGCTTTTATAAACACAATCCCCAAACCATTAACACATCAAAAATTAACAAAGTTAAAATGTAATTTAATTATTTTTAAATTAACAAGCATAAATTCGTAATTTTACGTTTTTTGTTTCGGCAGCTGGGGTGCCAGGAAAAAAAAACTAAAATTGCGGTAATAAACTGCCGTTAAATTACAGAAATTTACAGTAAAATAACAAGACTTTAAATTACAGAAGTTTACCAGAAATTTAAATTTAAAGAAATGTCTGTAATTTAATGTACGTTATTTTACAGTAAATTTCTGTAATTTAACGGCTGGTATTTTAAGTTTTTTTTTCCAGAAAAAAACGGTAAAATTATGGATTTTTTTACAGTGTAGTTCATGACATGTTGTGGACATGCAGCTACACTGTAAAAATCTTTTATTTCACATTTTCTGACAGCTGGGGTGCCGAAAAATAAAACATAAAATGACAGTCGTTAAGTTATAGGCATTTACCGAAAAACATCAAACTTAAATTTCCTTAAATTTAAATTTGCTATAAATTTCTGCAATTTACCATTTATTTTTTACGGCAAATTTCTGCAATTTAATGGTTATTAATTTTTTTTCTGCCACCCCAGCTGCCAGAAAAAAAAAACATAAATTTTTTTTTTACAGTGTACATTTAACTGATGCCTATACAGACTTGGTTAAGCATACTTTAAATGTTTAGAAATTGTTGCACATAAACATTAGGAGAAGTATATCGGCCATAATGGCTGTAGCATAAACTATCTCCATTTAACAAATGAGCTTTTTAATATTAGCATGTTAAAGGACGTCATTCGCTGTAATATGTGGCATATAAAAAATCCATTATTTTATAGTTTTTTGGCAGCTGGGGTGCTGGAAAAAAACATGAAATAACGGCACAGAAACTTTCTTAAATGTTAATTTCCGTTAAATTTCTGTAATGTAATTTATATTATTTTACAGTAAATTTCGGCAATTTAACGGTCATTATTTGACAGTAAATTTCTGTAATTTAATGATCGTTATTTTAGGCTATAGCTTTTTTTCCCCGTCATCCCAGCTGCGGGAAAGGTTTTTATTTTTACAGCATATAAACTCACACTATGTATAAACTTACTATAGAGTGTGTATAGCTTAGCCTATATAGTATAAAAAAAACAACAACACCAAATTAATTAATTTTCCTTCGGCTTAGGATTGAAATAAACCACAAATTTCCAAGACAAAATTATAAAGGCTATACGAAGAGTTCAGATGCAAAAACGGAAATTATTTTATGTTTGTGTTGAGATTTTTATCTTTAAATACCAGGAAAATTACTTATTCTTTGCCATAAAAAGGATATTACTGAACATAAACCCGAGCTTGAAAAAAATGCTAATTTTAGAGAAAAAAATTCAAACGGCATTTAGAGGCCTTTGCACCTAAAGTCTTCATTTATATATGTATGTGTGTGTTTATATATATATATATATATATATATATATATATATATATATATATATATATATTATAACAGCACACTGCAGGCTCAAAGTTTTATTGATCCCCAAGCAATACCTTTAAGACAGAAAGGACTTTTTACTTGTTTACAATAAATATATAACCAGACAGTTATGTTAAGTAACGAGCACGCGCTTGTGCAATCGTTACACACGTGCCGCGTGTTTTGTGCTGATGGTCGCGCGAACTTCCGTGCGTTTGATCTGGCGTCAATTTATCCAAAGTAGAATGGGAGAAATGTCTTCCAAAGTGCAAATGATATCGCCGGAGGGAGCGCTGCCTGGAAGGGAGCAGAGCATTAAAGTGTCAGGTATGGTGCTGTGGATTTGCCCGAGTGTTTCAGTTTCCGTGCTAACGCAGCTATGAGCGGACAAACCAAAGCAGCATAGTGTTTTACGGTTTAAGTCGCGATGTGATACATTGTTGTAGGTTACGGAAATAAAGCCAAAGTTCGTGCTTGTTAAAGAAAGCTATGAAGGGTTTCTCGCAGTCGAGGAAACGGGGGGGCTTTGTTTTGTTTTTCCTGGATCTGTGTGACGCGCATGCGCATTGGCACACTAACGTCTGCTCATTTTTAGACATTATTTACAAATAATATTTAATATTTGCATGTTTCGCAGTACGCAGGTATCAACTGATATGATTTGCCATGACACCATTAATGTTAAATACACCTTATAAATAAACTTTCTTTAATTCTCTTCTATTTTAAAGTTAAAGTGGCATTTAGGTGAAGCAAAACTATTTTTAACTGATTAATATCTCCAACTCTCTTGGCATTAAATATTCAATATCTTTTTTCCCTCAGAGGCAGGAGTACAGGGTAGTAAAGGGCAATAAAGGCACACTTGCAATGGAACAGAACAGCTGACTCAGGCTCTTACATAAAAATGGAAATGCTGCTTCTAGGCGGGTGAAGAGCTCTGATGGGACCAGGAGGCTTGCTGCAAATCCTAAATCATCCCATCAACCAAATTAAAACACTTGTTAAAACAGCAAGTAGTTATTTAGTAGACGGTTCCATCCAAACTGATATGGATAACATGGGTCCAATTATCAAATGGCATGCATGTAATCATTTTCAACTATTGGCTGTCAGTGTGTGTTAAAACTAGGCATGGGATGATAACCGTGTTTACCGCGGTTTGGAAAAGTCAAGGTTTAAAAACCGCAAAAAATGTTTGTTATATTGTTCCCAAGGTATATTTAAGGGTTTTTAATGTGTGTTTTTTTGTCTCTTATAGAAATATGTTTTTTAATACTAAGGAAGACAGCAGAAGTAAATGATTTGAAATTATTTAGCCTGACATGTTTACTGTTCCAAAACATTATAATTAATAATTAACTTATGTATAATAATAGACATATAGAGCTTTTTTCAAAGGAGTAAGAAATAATAAACTCGCTACCAAATAAGTCCATCATAATAACGGTAACGTTAATGCTATTGTTTTTTTCCCTGCTTTGATCTACAGTCTAACGTTATAGCAGGCTGATATAGACTGTGAATAATATGGTCTGAAAAGGTCCCCAACAATATCAAGAGCAAATCTTTACCATTGTCATAAAACCAAGATATTTTTATCTATGGTTATCATACCATCAGAAACCTATACCAGCCCATACCTGGTGATACCACAAATAACAACAGCAACAAAGCAAGATCCTAGGTTGTCTATGAAAGCTTGCAAACAGATTAGTAAGTAAAGATTTTTGCCAGCAAAATGAAAGGGACTCTCCTGAGAGCTTATTTTCTCTGCAATGACAATTAAAGAGATAATTCACCCCAAAAAATTATTTCTGCTTACTTCATGTTCCAAACATATTTGAGTTTCTTGAAATGTAAAGGTGGTGATCATCAGTTATTTAAATATTAACCCAAACATCGCTTTCAGCAGTGTGTATGGCATCTTGATTTTAGTGTCAGTATATTGCTACAAGTATAAGAAAAATAATAATAAAAAAAAATCTTGGGAATTACTTGGGAAAATGTATCCATCATGGGTGGCACGGTGGCTCAGTGGTTAGCACTGGTTAGTGGATAGTCCAAAGACATGCGCTATAAGTGAATTGTATTAACTATTGGCTGTAGTGTGTATGTAAGTGTTATGGATGTTTTCCTATGACGGGTTGCGGGTGTAAGGACATTAGCTGCGTAAAACATATGCCGGAATAGTTGGCGGTCCTGTCCTCTGTGGTGACCCCTGATAAATAAGCCAAAGGAAAATTAATTTATCTATCTTACAAACTGGAAAATCAATGAATAATTAAAAATTATTTATGGAGTATTATTTGTCCAAAATTGAATGACTCCAAATGTGAAAAAAGTCATTTGAATTTATACAAATTAGCCACTAAATTAAAAAAAGTAAATTGGTGCGAGGTTGTGTTTGTATATCAGAGCGTTAAGTTTGGTAACTGCAGTTCTCTTGATGTCCACCAGTGTCGCCAATGACCATTAGCTATGTTTCCATTCACCTATTTTTAAGTGCATTATAGGAATATTTTATTAAATATACTTTATGGAAATACTAAGATGAATTTAAAAAAATATTAGGATAAACTTTTTATACAATAAGAAAAAAATGTGCATAAACTATGATAACATTTTACTAAATAAATACCAGTATGTGCATTAAAAAAGTTATGTGGTTTTGTTATGAGATCATGTGACAACAAAAATAGGTGTGACGGGATGTCCTAAATGGACAAACCAGAGGACCAACATAGTAAAATATCAGAAATTTTGTCAATTCTAAAATCCCTTAACCAGAAAAGTCTGTCATCAAATTTATATGCTCTCAGGATTGTCTTTAGTGGCTGCGCTCCCAAAAAGGGGTTTCAAGCCTTTAAAATTCACTGTGTTCATTGCATTTCATTGTCTGAGGTGAATGTAATTTATTATATAGGAAATAAGACTCACATTGACTTCTCCGAAAGTAGCAAATTCTGTTTTTCTTTTGGCTCCAGTTTATTAGGAAGTCATAATTTTCTGTCACATTCACACTGCAAGGCTTCATGCTTAAATCAGATTTTTCTCTTATATCTGATTTTTCTGCATGGCTGTTCACTTTGTTGTTATAAATGTGGTCAGTATCAGATTTTCAGTGTCAACAGATCATGGTTTAAACTAACCCACATGCACAAAAGTACAATTACATGTCTTTAACAGCAAAAAAAAAAGTTTAAGTCTGTTAATTTTGGGTCTTATGATAAGAGAATTAACCTGATGAAAGATTTATTCAGTCTTTCATGTTTGGTTCTGTTAATTATTTAAGTGACAGCAAATATTTCATTTTTTCAGTTCTATTCATTTTATATATGCATGGACATGTTTATTGTTGCATCTAACTGAACAATATTTTTTAAAAGGTTAATGATTGATCAACAAGCACCAGTTTTGCATTTACGTTCTGTGGTAAAGTAATTGCCCTGTGTGCTATTTTACTATGCTGCTGAGGAGTATATGATGTTTGCAGCACAGAATGTTGACGCATGTCAATCGAAGATGATGTAAAAGTCACATGAAATCCTACATAACCGTTCACAGTGCGGTCGCATTACAATACTACATATTAAAGTGGCACAAATCTAAATCGAAAAGATCAGGTTTCATGCGGTTTGGCTGTTCACACTGTCAAGACAAAAACAGATCTGGGTCACATGTGGGCAAAAATGGGTGAAATCAGTGCTTTGTTCACAGTGTTTTATGCAATATTCCATTGTGCATAAGTTTAATTCACATTTTTACATGGAAACATGGCTACTGGAACCTTATTTGCATAAGACTTACAGTTTCATTCACTTCCATGGATTTTTAGCTATAGAAAGCAGCTTGTTTTGCTGTAGAACAATTGTCTTATTTTATTATTTTTTATATACACAGTTGAAGTTATAATTATTAAACCTCCTGAATTATTAGCCCTTGTTTAGTTTTTCCCTTAATTTTTGTTTAACGGAGTAAAAATTGTTTTAAACCCATTTCTAAACATAATAGTTTTAAAAATTCATTTCTAATCACTGATTTATTTTATTTTTGCCATGATGACAGTAAATAATATTTTACTAGATATTTTTCAAGACACTTCTACACAGCTTAAAGTGACATTTAAAGACTTAACTAGGTTAGTTAGGTTAACTAGGCAGGTTAGGGGTAATTAGGCAAGTTATTGTATCACGATGGTTTGTTTTGTATACTATTGAAAAAAAAAATACCTTTAAGGGGCTAATAATTTTGACCTTAAAAATGTTTTAAAAAAATTAAAAACTGCTTTTATTCTAGCCGAAATCAAACAAATAAGTCTTTCTCCAGAAAAAAAAAATATTATCAGACATACTGTGAAAATTTCCTTGCTCTGTTAAACATCATTAGGGAAATAATTAAAAAGAAAAAAAATTCAAAGGGCTAATAATTCTGACTTCAACTGTATTTAGTTATAAAGACACTTGTCTATTACAGTGTGATAATTCTATAGTCATTACCCACAAAGCCAAATTATCTGGAATTCCTAAAACAATCACAGAGAAAAGCTTGCATCACCATTGCGGAATTACGTCAAAAGAGATAATATTATACAAAAACTCTATCATTTTATTGTGCAGTTCACACACATACGTTATTTCAAATCTGTATGACTTTTTATCCCCTCTAAAAACAGCAAGAGCAATACACACTTTACATAAATTTTATTTTTAAGCGTAAAAAGAAGCATGTACGTTATTTAACAATTACACCTTCTGTCTGACTGCAAAAAATGGCAGCATATATTGGCAGGTGTAATAATTTTCATTTTCAAGAAAACTGTCCCTTTTGGAGCAAATTACTTGACTTGCTCAAGGGCACAAGAGTGATAACACAAGGTTAGTCTCTCTCGGAGGTCAAACTTGCAATTTTCTGGCTACCAGCCCTGGGCTATACAGCCACACACCTTGTCCCATCATCCCAGCAGCAGATCAGAGTGGATATTCCCTTTCCCTTTTTTGTTTTGCAGATATTGCATCTGCATTCATATAAATTGGACAGCTGTGGAGTTGTAAAGGGATCTTTAGAGCAGCAGAGGATAGCTTATTGTTGTAACGCCCTACACTGAGAAAAATTATTGATTGGATTTACTAAATTTTTTTAAGGTAAGTAGTTGCAAACAATTTATATGAGCTGAATTTAAACAAATAAATCTTGTAATGTTCAACTTAAATTGTTTGCCCATATAAATTGTTTTCCTTACTTTCCTTAAAAAAAAATTGTAAATCCAATGAATCATTTTTTTCAGTGTAGAAGTTTCTTAGTGCAACAATAACGTGTCTGCAATGCCTCGCTCTCAGGAGCATCCGCAAGCTGCTTGACATGCGACTCACATTGGCGTTCAGTGCAATGGCATGAAGCGCCCATGCGGGGATCCACCCCTTCAGACTGCAGTGAACTGATTATCTCAAGGCTTCCCCTTGGCAACGGGACTCCGGCGCGGGGCTGGCAGGTTGCCAGGTAACACTCTGCACCACTGACACACGCGTGTCTCGCTTTGAAGATGTAATGAACCTGGTTGAAGGTTACAGACCACAGAACAGATGGAAGAATGAGATCAGAGCTCGGGGCAGCGCCACATCTCTTTGAACACCGGCAGCTCTCACTCAACTTTTTGGGCGCTCAGCTCAGGTGTGGAGGGAACTGCGCCATGACGTTCAAGTTCTGTACTTGGAGTTCTCTTTTGCCATTTAAAGTGTGCACTCCCTTTATTGAACTTTTTTACTAATACATTAGAATTATTACATTATAATGATTGGTAGGGATGCTCTGATCTCTCGGCAGGAGATCGGTATCGGCCGATAATCACATTTTATGACTCGATCAGTACTTGCCGATTACATGAACTGATCGCAGGTGTTTTGAATTAGATAAAACACCCTGAAAATCATGGAGATAAGAGTGAATTATAGAGAACAGATTGCGAGAGGCACAGTGATGTTTTAAGCTTTACATTTGTTAGGTTAGATGAGTAGTACAGTAAAGATATCTCTAGTACACACATCCCTGTCTATCGAGTTGCTGTGAGGTTGTCCTGTGCATAAGAGCTGTGCTCACAGATGTGCTAGTTGGAGAGCAAAATATTGCAATGGCCTTGCATGTATTTGAGCCTTTTTACATAATTAAAAACAGAAAGTTCTGTGTTTTTGACTGTTTTATCTATTATTTTCTGTGAAGCTGCTTCTGACCATGACATGTGCACATTAAACAGTTATAAGAGACAAGTATAAGGGATTATATTGAAAATCCTTCATTTATTCTATTAGGTAAGGAGATATCTCCACTTAAGTATCATACTTAGAGGGAAAATTTGCTTTATGCATCCTAAAGCTTGAAGCATTAGAATTGGTACTTGGCCGACCATCATGACAAGGAATCGGTACTCAGTATTGCCTGCAAAACTCCTGATTGGAGCACCCTTAATGAAAAGTTATACATTTTAATAGGGATTTTCAGAAGATGCATGCTGAAATGTCAGTGTAACGGTAAACTGTAAAGAATATCTGTTGATTAACATTTTCTGTATTTTGTGATGCACATGTTTTTTTTAGTTAATTTATGGTTGTGAATTGCATTATGGGAGCTTGAGCTCTGCTCTGTCGACTTTTGATGTTGAAAATTCAACTCTGCAGTTTAACAAAGTGACTTTTATGACATTTTGGTAATCTTAAATAATATAATGGATAGGCAATAATTTATAGAGCAATAAATCTGTAAAATAACAGAAAATGTACTGGCAGGTTTGTATCATTGTTTATACAACACCATCCCAGTCAATATCACTTTAAACTCGCTGTAAAACCCCCAAAAATTCAATTTAAATTTATTCATATAAATTCAAAAACTAATGCTAATGAGTACTGTGAACCTAATCCATTTGAGTAAATGAAGCAATTTGAGCACAGTAAAACCCAATAAATGAAGAAAAATCAAACCAACTGAGGACTGTAAAACCCAAAAAGTTAAGGCAACTCAAATCGTTTGAGGAAACTGATTGCTACAAATCATTTGAGCTAAAAAAAATCTCCATTACTCCATTTAAGTTAAAGTAATGAGGTATTTAATTAACTCACTATTTTCAACACTGAGTTCAAAACTCTTTTCATTCATTCATTCATTTTCTTGTCGGCTTAGTTCCTTTATTAATCTGGGGTCGCCACAGCGGAATGAACCGCCAACTTATCCAGCAAGTTTTTACACAGCGGATGCCCTTTCAGCCGCAACCCATCTCTGGGAAACATCCACACACATTCACACACTCGTACACTACGGACAATTTAGCCTACCCAATTCACCTGTACCACATGTCTTTGGACTGTGGGGGAAACCGGAGCACCCGGAGCCCCCGGAGCCCCTCAAAACTCTTTTCAAATGAGTAGAATTAACTTTCAGTGAATTTTGAGTTAACTACAGTCATTTCATTTGATGAAGTTGACTGTTGGGTTTTACAGTGTATTAAAAATGTAACGTTTTAGTTTTTTTCAAAGTTAAAAGTTGTTGGAAGAAAGATCAGGAAAAGATCAAAACATGAATAAACTGGGAAAAATTAAAACATGAATCCCAAAATATGGAAAACTGCTAATTTTGGATATTTTATTTTACAGTGTATGTTTAAAAATAACCCCTGTGGGGAATATTTGGAAACGAATCAATGATTGATGACGTATTAAAAGACCCTGTTTAAGTCCCAAAATACTACTTAAATCTTTATACTTAGGTTTTTATGTATTTTTAACAAGTTTTAATAATTTACAACATAATACAATTTAGTATGATCACTTTTGTGAATTAAATTGCATGCACACACACACACCTATGCGTACATACAATCATGACTTAAAATCCTTTTTTTTTTAAATGTATTGCCAAATACTTCTGAAGGCATTTTAGCCTCATCGAAAAGAGTAACTAGGTTTCAATGTTCAACATTCTTAAAAAATATCTACTATTAATGTCAAACACAAATACATTTAACACATTTAAACTTCTGTTTGGTTTGAGCCTCGGCTGGGTTGGTTGACATTTCTGTGTGGAGTTTGCATGTTCTCCCGGTGATTGCGCGGGTTTCCCATAAGTACAAAGACATGCGCTATAAGTGAATAGGGTAAGCTAAATTGTCCATAGTGTATGTGTGTAAATGAGTGTGTATGGGTGTTTCCCAGTATTGGGTTGCTGCTGGAAGGGTATCCTCTGCAAAAAACATATGCTGGATAAGTTGGTGGTTCTTTCCGCTGTGGTGACCCCAGATTAATAAAGGGACTAAGTTGAAAAAAAAGAAATGAAACTTCTACTTGGCAAATATTAATAGACATTTGTGACTATACATGCATATGTATTGTTTAACTTGAGATTTTAATACAATTTTAATTAACAGCAAATCCAGCAGAATGCTTGACCTTAACAAGAAGCAAATATATTGGTTCAGCGTAAAAGTGTTTCATTATTGCCAGGCAGCAAATACGCAAAGGCAAATTAATTTGCGTAATTCAAATAGTGATTTGACTAGGTGATACAGAAGAAAAAGAAAAATAGCTGATTGCTTGAACACATCTCTAATAAGGATGTTTTGCTATTAAACATGTTCCGTGTTTGCTTTGTCCCAAGCATTAACCACAACTACATCAGAGATTACATTTGCACCTCTCAAAGATGACCAGTTATTAGAGCTACATTTGTCCAACCAACCGCTTGTCAACGCAAATTTCGAATCAGCCAATCACATGGCAGCAACTCAATGCATTTAGGCATGTAGACATGGTCAAGATGTGGCGTCAACAACATGAAAGCATGAATCCATTCTGTCTTGTATCAATGTTTCAGGTTAGTGGTGGTGGTGGTGGTGTAAAGGTGTGGGGGATATTTTCTTGGCACACTTTGGGCCCATTCTTGAACATGACAATGAGTTCACTGTACTCCAATGGCCTCCACAGTCACCTGAACTCAATCCAATACAGCTTCTTCAGGTTGTGGTGGAACAGGAGATTCGCATCATGGATGTGCAGCTGACAAATTTGCAGCCACTGTGATGTTATCATGTCAATATGGACCAAAATCTTTGAGGAATATTTCCAGTACCTTGTTGAATCCATGTCATAACGGATTAAAGCAGTTTCGAAGGCAAAAGTGGGTCCAACGGGGTACTAGTAAGGTGTACCTAATAAAGTGGCCAGTGAGTGTAGATAAACTGCATTCATATTCTCTGCACTAGCTGTTCATTTGCCAAATAATCACAGCAGTTTACTGCAGTGCATTTGTATAAATCATTTGGAAGGGAGGATGTTTTTTTTTTTTTCAAATGAAGTGCGTCCTTGGGACTGTCCTGATTTGGCACAGGATCACTGTAATGTCCCCAAAAATGGCAGCAGTAACACAGGAGGTGCTGTTTTGGCAGGTAGTGAATGATTGTGGCACTGAAAAGAAGAACAGCAGCAGAGTTTTTCCTGCTAGGACACATTTGAAAGTGACTATAGGTAAAACACAGAGCAACTCTCGAGTGGAGCGCATGAAGGAGGGACGTTGGCGAGAATGTGATGACAGACATTCCCATGTCCTCATGTCTGTGCATCTGGCGAGGGAGGAGGGGGGATCAAATCTGGATGGAGGTGGCAGGGAATGGCAGAGAAGAGAAATTAATTTGAGATTCGTTTTGATCAATTTGCCTAAATTGCTGCTTTTTTGGGGGGAGACGATGAGGAGGAGGGCCCAGACGAGCAGACACAGGCTGGAGCTCCGCCAGGGTTTTTCGGGAAAGTTGCCACACCGGGAGTGCAGGAGCACGGAGAAGGAGAGGAATGGAAGAGAGAAAAAAAGCCCATGCGAGATTTGGCAGGGTACTATCGCAGCTCTCTTTGTCTGTTTGCTCAGCTTTTGCGCAAAGGAAATCAAAAATACCCCGAGTGCAGGAGCTCAGCTTCAGTGCTAAAAACTCAAACCCTAAAAAGAAAACTGCATTATATATTTGCAGGAAGCTAGGGCAATGAGGGCGTACGGTGTAGTTGTATTTTTGACTTTTTTTCTTTTTTTTTTTTTGAAGAATTTGTGCTACATTTTTTGGACTGGACTGAAGTTGTTTGCTCCAAGAGATGACCATGCGTCTTCAAGGGTCTTTGTTATCTTAGCCACGAGTCAAGATGCATCTGACTTGTTTACGTTCTCACTAATGGCTTCACTATTTGAGGAGAATGTCTGAAAGAATAAACAGCGCGTGCCAGAAAAGTTTGTGCCTCTACGATTGGACTACAAAGTTTTGTTTGTACTATCATAACTTCTAAAACTATGGGCCAGAGTGAAGACGCTGCATTCAAGTGGGAAATGGATGTTTTTTTGTCTTGGAAGAGAAAGTTAGGTGACTTTCTAACTGTCCTCAACTACAATTTTCTTATTTTTATCTCTTTTTTTGTGGGGGGGAGTCTTAGGTTTCCAGAAAACTAAGACTTTTGCATTTCAATGGGTATTACAAAAGAGATATTGAGGTGATTTTTGCCAAAGATGGATTGTTGGTCAGCCTTTTTGGTTTTCAAAGTTTGTGGTCAGCGAATGTCTGGAGTACAAAGAAGGCCTGAATGTTAATTTCCTAACATCTGTAAGTGGTGTTTCTTTCAAGCCAAATAATGCAGTTTTGACTCCTATTAAAGGGATAGTTCACACCAAATTAAAGTTGTTTCACCATACTTGCTTGTTTCAAACCTGTTTGACTTCATTACTTCTGAAGATCGCATAAGATATAAGTTAAGAAAATATTTTGAACAATATTTGTCTTCCTCTACAATCATTGGCTTTCCAACATTCTTCAGAATATCTTCTTTCATGTTCACCATGGAAATTCTTAAAGGTTTGGAATTACTTTTAAGGTGAATAATTCAACTGAATTCAACACAAATGTCATTTTTGGGTGAACTATCCTTTTAAGACTGATAGTTATGTTAGTCATTAAGATTTTTTATTTTTTTTTCTTGCTAAAGAATTACTTTTTGGGGTGGCACGGTAGCTCAGTGTCTCAGCTCAGTTAGCACTCGTCTCACATCAAGAAGGTCGATGGCTTGAGTCCCGGCTGGGTCAGTTAGCATTTCTGTGTGAAGTTTGCATGTTCTCCCAATGTTGGCATGGATTTCCTCTGGGTACTCCGTTTTCCCCACAGTCCAAAGACTTGCGCTAGAGGTGAGTTGGAGAAACTAAAATTGGCTGTTGTGTGTGTGTGTGTGTGTGTGTGTGTGTGTGAGAATGCGAGAGTGTATGGGTGTTTCCAAGCATTGGGTTGTGGATGGAAGAGCATTTGCTGCATAAAACATATGCTGGAATAGTTGGTGGTTCATTCTGCTGTGGTGGTTTGATAATCAGGTGTTTTCACAACTGCTTTATTTAGTTCGGTTGAATCACACTGGAGTTAGAGGGCTAGTGTGATTGTAGCAATCGCACTCGAGTGCGCACCAAAAGCGGACCAAAAAAGCGTGCCGAGACCTTCTTGAAGAGGTGATCTCGGTACACTTTCAAACAAACCTTGGAGTGGTCTTTTGTGATAAGAACATGATCCGAACTGAAACAGACCCAACCTCAAAAGGTACTGTGCCTTTTTGGACTAATCCAGCTGCTGTAGTCCGATGCGCTGTCCCATCTTATGGGGTGTGGAGGAAATGTATTTGTTTACAGCGCTTAACCAACAGTTTTAAATAGAGAGAGAGGGAAGAACATTACCTGATGGATCGTTGGTAATATTTTCAGAAAATGACCATGTCACAGTTTAGCTAAATTAATTCATGCCTCCTCCTGAAGTGACTTACGATGGGCCTTCGCCGTTTGCAATTCATTAAAACGTTGTTTTCCAGCTGCAGCCGTGCTTCGTTCTCGAAATGTATTGTTTGTCTAAAGTGATGTTTATAAATCATATAGTATGCTATGACCAGGGATACAATCAGCCAGTCTTCCTGCCATGGTAAAAAACGACATTTTGTGTCTGCCGGTTTGTTTAATTGTGGGAGTTCCATTGGCATTTTCCCGCACGTTAATTTTGACCAATCGAAATGCAGTTTAGGAAATAAGTTTAATTACATCTGGCCAATGAGTGATATGGATTTTGTCACATGACTGTATATATATTTTTTTTTACTGGTTCGCACCAAAGCAGTCAGTGTGGTGGGAAAAGGACCCAAAAATGGCAGAGATATGCTACAATGTATAATTTTTTTGCCCTTGGTCCAGACCAAATAAACCGAACCACAGATGTGAAAGCACCCTTAGCCGAAGGAAAATGAATAAATGAATTAATTAATTACTTTGTACACTGAAAAAAACGATTCATTGGATTTGCTAATTTTTATTTAAGGCAAGTGGTTGCAAACAATTTATATGAGCTGAATTTAAACAAATTAAGTTTAGCAATATTCAATTTTAATTTGCTTTTTTAAATTCAGCCCATATAAATAGTTTCAGTGTAGAACGGTTTGCAGTTTTTATTATTAGTTAATATTTATCAGGACATGAGGTGTGTATGATATCTCCTTGAAAGACCATATACTAATTCTTTTCTGAAATAACCAAGTCATACTTTCTTTACTGACTCTGAGCAACTTTTATACTAATCCACCAAGTTTCTATCTCTCACACATTGGCTTTGCTCATTGGTATTGCACTAGGATTCTGGCTGCATCGGCAGGCTTCCAGTTAATAACTGTGAAAAGGGCAAGAACACAGAAGAGGCAGAGCGAGATTTTGTTGATTCTGTGCCAGGATGATTTTGCCAGATGTGTTTCATCACAAGACAGGTGTCCGTGGCTGATAGAACAGGTGCATTGTGGTGTTTGGCATTATAGTTTCATGTTATGGTTTTCTGAAAAATCCTTTTTGTTTTCCTAGCAAAGACCTAAGCTCTCTTTGGTGGAATTTTAAACATGTGGATGTTTCATTTTTAATAGTATTTCTGACCTTTGAAGATGGATCCAAATCGAACATCTCTTTGCTGTTTTGTGTGCCATTTTGTGATTGATTTATGAAGTAGAAAGTTTTTTTTCCCACCATCAGCACCTCAGAACAGCTGCTTGGGCAACTGCAAAATGCCATTTGGAAACTCTCCATTACGTTGTAAAAAATAATTATTAATTATCAACAAAATTACTCATATACCACCTGGATGGATCTAACTGAACAACCTTATTCATCTGGCATTTGGAAATGCTTATTTAAAGCTTATTTGTGGTGTTGGATAGTACTTTTTTAATAACTAGAGATAAAAAATGTACTACTGCTACTGCTGTAAAGCACAGATGAACCCATTGAAGTACTGGTATTGGAAGTATTGGAAATCTGATTGACTGCTCAACATGTTTTGCTGTATTTCTACTGCTTGTATAGTGCCACACCATAACTAGAAGTAAGGACATAACATGAAAGGGAAGGCTGCTCGCATAACGCTGCTTAAGAAAATGGTCACACTTTATATTTTTGGTCCGTTTGTTGAATTTAACTACATAGCATCTACATGCCAACTAATTTTCATTAGATGCTAAGTAGACTGTTAGGTTGGGTTTATGGTTAAGGTGTCAAAGTTGACATGTACTTGCAAAGTTTCTTATAGTCAGTTAAATGTCTGCTGAAAGAGCAGTATCAACAGATATTAAGCAGACAGTCTACTGATACTTAAATGGACCATCAAAATAAAGTATTACCAAGAAAATTTACAGGGATTTATTTACACAATGATTTTCCCAGACAATTTGTCTTTAGGAGCAGGCCAGACCAAAATAATAAACAAAACCAATTCAAATTCTCTTTAGCTTCCCTATTTCCAGCAAAAGAAATGAAAAGAAAATACACTTCAATACCTTAATTGGTTATCAATAAAAACAATCGAAATAGAAGATACAAAAGGAAGTGACATCGAGCTCCCTATTTACTACAAACAATTACATCCACACATCCAAAAAAGGACAAACAGCAGTGAGTTAAGTCAGTTAACAGGCAGAGGTCAGATTTTCAATGTAACAGAGCAAGAGATGATGCTCTAAAAACTGTAACAGATTTTTTCTCTCATGAATACACAATAGGGTGTCACGGTGGGTAGCACGATCGCCTCACAGCTAGAAGGTCGCTGATTCAAGCCTCGGCTGGGTCAGTTGACATTTCTGTGTGGAGTTTACACCTCCGGGTGCTCCGGTTTTCCCTACTGTTAAGTTTTGTTACTTAACAAAACAACCTGATAGCCTCTCTTCTGTTTATGGCACACAACATGAATGCTTGACCAGTGTTCATGATAATTTAACGAACTACTCTGTACTCTAAAGACATTGTGTCAAGCGAAAAAAGTCATTCATTCAAAATCTCGCATAGCTTGATCTGTAATGTCTACAGTCTCCAACATACTTCATAATCACACAATTATAAGTGTATAAATGATGACCTCATCTGTCATGAATGAATTCTTTCTGAATAGCCTCTTTAAATTATATGTTGTACTTTTCAGTTTTTTTTGATGCTGCATTGTTGAGCATAAGAGACTTTAAAAGCAAAACAATCTCACAAAACCCAAACCTTTATATATACATATATAAAAACCTACAGTTCAGGATTGTCTTTTGAGCTGTAGAATAAGTGGAAGAATTCAACGATGCATGTGAAACAGTGTCTGTAAATTATTCATAACTTCCTTTGCAGATTATAGAAAACCTGATATGTTTGCATGGCTTTTAGCAATAACGTTTTTTTCAAAGCCCAGAGGTAAAATGCAGTGTTGTGTTTTCAGTGAATCGCATTGACCCACTTCAAGTCAGTAAATTGCTTGAGAATCCGGTGCCCTTTATGTTTCTTAAAGCATTATCTGGCAGTAACTCGTGATGTTCCTGTACTTCAACTCAAGGTCAAGATCATGGTTTTTACTCCCAGCGAATGCAAATAGTCATAAATGTGCACAACTGTCTGGCAAATGCGGGAATGTAGAAGTGTGTCGTGATGAAGTAGACCATTTAAAAATGCCTGTTACACACTCCCTCTGTCTCCAACAAATGCTCTTTGCCCTGTTTAAGAATGCGTCTGTCAACACACTGCACTTGTGTTTATACTTTTAGCAGACGTTGGACCTGTCTGATTTGTTGGTCACTGGTATTATAAAAGATGCCGGTTGGGTTATGTGGTGGCTTAATGATTGGGCAATATTTCATCACAGATTTAAACTTCGATAAATAATATGAATCATTCCAAGGTCTTGACTAAGGTTAAGTTGAACTTTGTCATTCTGTTCTCGTAGTCTAAATATGTTTCAAGAGTTCACACTTAGCTGATGATTGATTATAAAGCTTGTTTGGCATACTCTCCCGGGAGAGAGCATGTCTGAAATCATAGAGTTCGAAAAACAGTATGTGAGAAGTACCCGGATGACCAACTACTTCCGGCAAGATTCTGAAGTGCGCATCCAATGCACACTACTCTATCCCATGATGAGAGAATTCATGAATGAGAGTGAAGTGACGCTACTGATGTGGGTAGGTCATGTGATTGCAAAATGGCGGATGTAGTACATGCGTCCGAGATCCATTCATACTGCTCACATTCATATGGTGTAGAACATACTTTTCTAACAGCCGAGTAGTGCATCTAAATTTAAATGCATTACCTACTGAGTAGTAGGCGATTGGATCAATTGCACAACATGGTAGTGTTTTAGCAGACTGAATGACTGGCATGGGGTGACACGATGACACAGTGGGTAGCGTTGTCTACTGTCATCCAGCGAGATGGTAGCTTGTTTGAGTCCTGGCTAGACCAGGCATTTCTGTGTGGAGTTTGTATGTTCTCCCTGTGTTCACGTGGGTTTCCTCCAGGTGCTCCGGTTTTCCCCACAGCACAAACACGTGGTACAGGTGAATGGGAATAACCAAAATTGGCCATAGTGCATGAGTGTGTGTGTGTGAATGTGAGAGTGTATGGATATTTCCCAGTACTGGGTTGCCGCTGGAAGTGCATCCGCTGCGTAATACATATGCTAGAATAGTTGGTGATTCATTCCGCTGTGGTGACCTCTGATAATCAGAGACTAAGGGTGTTTTTACACTTGCCTTATTTAGTTTGGTTGAATTGCACTAGTGTTTGTTTGTTTGTAGCAATCGCACTCGAGTGTGCTCCAAAAGTGGACCAAAAAAACATACATCCCACTTAAAGAGGAGTCTATGCACTATAGGTGAATTGGGTAAATTGTCCATAATGTATGTGTGAATGTCCTGATCCTCCAGGTTAGGGGTTGAGCATTGGGCTAACGACCCACCTCGTAAAAATGATATGTTACAAAGCCTTGAAAAAGTTTAATGTTATAATATGCGGCTAAATATTAACTTTGATAAAAAACAGCCCTGAGGGAAGTAAATGATTGGCATTCATTAGCAAATGAAGTCTTTCAACTGAAAGACCAAGATATCACAGTATAATTACACCCAGCAGGCACAGGATGTCAACATGAAGTCAGATTGACATTGTACCCCAACATTGTTGGGACGTTGCACTTTGTTTGGAAATGAAAATCAGGTTGACCAGCCTGATCTCACGAGGAAACATAAGTACTTTATGTACGTTTTGTCTGTTAAGTGGCTAATTCATACAAATTTGTACGTGTTTAGTCGTACAAAAACGTATGATTTTAAAAAGGAGGCTTGGCACCCAACCCCGGCTATAAACCTAACCGTCATTGGGTGATGAGCAAATCGTACTAAATTTTGCGAATTAGATCGTATAAATTCATATGAATTAGCCACTAAATCAAAAAGTTACGATTTGCCGTGAGATTGCGTTGGGTTGACACCAGAATCCAATGTCAGGCCGACGTCATTGTCCAACATCCAACCTAAAATCAACCAAATATCTGTGTCTAATCATGTTAAAGCTTGATGTTGTGTGGACATTGCCACAATTATGTCTATCAGACGTTAGATTTTGGTTTCCGTACCTAACAAATAAATGTCAGTTTTTGATGTCAATATGACTTTGGTTTAAGGAAGGTAGACTCTGCAGGAAGGTTGATCTCCAGGAACAGGGCTGAGCACCCCTGGTTTAAGATGCTGGCTCCACGTTGGATTTTGGTCACTTTCCAAAAAAACATAAAATTAACCAAATATTCACGCCATTTGACATCGTTATTGGATGTCAAAATTACATTGTTCTTAGATGCTGGCTATACATTGATTTTCCTGATGTCACGAGCTAAATCTCACCTAATATTAACATCGTTTGACATTGTGTCTTATGAAAAACTCCAAATCATAATAAAAATGCAATAAATATACTCTATTCATAACAAAAATTTAGAATAAGTGGATCACAAATGTCGATTTTAAATGGAAGTGCTGTTGGGTATATGAAACAGCCATTGAAATATCTTTCGCACTCTCTTCTTGGGATTATTCCCAAAGTGGTATTTGTATTTTATAGGCCCAATAACATCTTCATTGTTAAAGCTGTGATTTATGCAACATGGTGGAAGTTGGAATCGCTTTGAACAGTCGAGTCCAAGAAGACGGCAAAAATGAAAATCGCCGCATTGAGTTGGTGGATTTGGCTTTCACGGCTGCGCGTGTGATAAATTCCAAATCGCACAGCTTGAAGGGTTGTTTCAAGAGATCAAAATAATTCTCTCTGAAAATGTGTTTGGATTCCTAATGCAGGTTGTAAAAAGACTCGCTCTCTTTGCTCCGAGGACGCAACAGTCCACCTGTTTGTCTGAACAAAGAACTGAAGGAATTAAAGATATGATGTGTTCTGGGTCCTACGGTGCGTTTCATTTCGCTGTTTTCGCCTCTGGTGAGCAAAACCCCCTTTAATCTTAGCTCCAAAGGACTGCACTGACGGGCAGGTGTGGAGCGCTAGTCGCCATGTTTGATGTTGACACATAATCGCAAGATGAAGGGAGAAGGAAGCCTTTTCGCTCACAAAGAGATCTCGCTCACTCCTTCACCTCTGTGGCCACACGTCTACCAGTTACCGGCTCATTAGTGATCCTGTCTTCCTTTATAATGATAGAAAAGGAGCAGGAGGGTAAAACCCTGTCTGTCGCACATGCCCTGTGTTGCAGTATACTGTGATCACTGGAACTGACGACTCTTGTAGTGTCTATGCTGCTATTTCAGGAGGACTTCCAGTACAAAATGTTGCATGGTTTAAAGCAAATTGGGTAATGATGTCTGAACATACTGTGATGCAAGTGCTTTTTCGTGTCGAAGAGATTGAATCGCTTGCATGAGTAAAAGCTGATTGATAATTGGGCTCTGGATCCGTTTGGAATCGCATTGCTATTTTGGTAGCATTTTAGTTTGCAGTGCTTTTTAACTCGTTAATATCAAGATAATGTCCCTAAATCCCCTCTTGGGGGTGTATTACAGAAAGATCTTAACTTTAAAATCTTTTCCTGTCTGTTTGGTAGTCATACTAATCACGTTTAGGACAGTAGCTATAACAGAACAGCCTTTCGTAATTGTTTTTAGTTAAATGTCTGAAATCTGTTGTGTGTTTTTTTTTATTCTAGGATGAAAAATACATCAACAATACCCAATGGTTAATCTTCTAAAAGCTTTTAACCGTAAAAAAGGCAGCTGCTAATTAATGACCAATGTTGCGGTCACACTAGAGTTTGTGCTTGCAAAGTTCTGTTGTACAGCGCTACGAAAAAGGCAGGGTTAAACAAGATGATTGGACATTAATCGATTGGTTTATATTTAAAATTTCTGTTCAAAGAGGTCATGTTTTGATCTTCGATTGGTCTGACGCAGTCAGGTGATACGATTTTACAGAGTTTACCAAGCTTAAACTTTGCAATGCAGCGACCTGCGAAACTTGTTGCATGAACTTGCATTTCTGGTCTGACGCTATGGGGCAAAAAGTCCAGTGCAACTGCGGCTTAAATGGAACTACAAACGGGACGATTAACATCATCACCAATTATAACATCACTATTGATTTTTGTAACACCATTATAATTCAGTGTTTGAATGACAGTTGTCTTTTAAGAACATGTATTAGTGGTGAAAGGTAGACAAAACATTAAATTAAAGCCATCACATCAAACTTACTACTTCACTTTTGCAGTCCCATAATGTTTTTAGTCCCACACTTGCAAACAATGAAAACTTTAAGGGAAATCATTGAAAATTGTCGAAAGTGACATTTAAGTGATAATATGATTGTGTTTGTTTATGTCCTACATTTGGGTTTTTTACTGCAATTGTCTTTAAGTTTCAAAATTCCAAACACTTCTGTTGATAATTGTTGTGGAAGCATCCGATAGCCACATAGACCAGTGTTAAACCAAATAGTGAGATGAATAAGTGACTGTAAAGAAGGAAGATGGATGTCTAACTTCATTATTATAATCAATAGATTACCGACTCTTACTACTATTCCACATGAGTCATTGTAGATCATAAAAACATTGAAAGACCATCTGTGTCTGCACTGGTTGCCTGTGCACTATCGTGTCACTTTTAAAATTCTTCTCTTGGTTTTTAAATCACTAAATGACCTGGAACCTTCATATCTGTCAGACATGTTGTTTGAGTATCAGCCTGGTTGGTCTCTTCAGTCATCTAACCAGAGATTGTTATGTATCCCAAAGTCAAGGCTGAAATGCAGAGGTGACCGTGCCTTCGCAGTAGCTGGTCCTAGGTTGTGGAATGCTCTGTTCCTATGTATTAGATCTCATCTCTGTCTGTTTTTAAATCTATGTTTAAAACTTACCATTGACATTGACATGATAATAACCGACCAATGCAAAACAAGTTAAGGGAACACTCCACATTCTTTGGAAATAGACTCATACTACATTTTCAATAAAATGAATTTGTACTTATTTGTACTTAAAAGTTTCACAGAAAGACCCTTATCTAAAAACTCTTGTTAATATCATGCAAGATAATACATAAAGCATTTAATTGTAAAAAAAAAAGTATTTGCAACAAATTCATAGTACTTAAGTTACTGAAATGTTAAAGTAAAAAACATGTATTTATAGTTTACAACAGTTACAGGTCTGCTGAGTTTTTTTTTTCTTAGTGAATAGTTACATTGCTAGGGGCCTATTTTCAGGTGCTGTGTAATATTGTGCCTGCTGCAGCCGTGGTATGCCATCAGTCACTTAATTATTGATTGTTCCTTAATTTTTTTTATGTGCAAGATGATAATGGTCTAATCCAATTCAATTATTTATGCTAAGCTAAGCTAAAAGTTTACCCCCGCCCCAAGACACAGGCTGTTTCTCAATTCCAAGAACATGAAGATTGGACTCTCGTCTTGTGGAGAGCAGTCTTGCCAGGTGTCCTCGGAAGAACGAACTCAGGAGACGGTGAGAACAGAATGCTTCCTGTGAGGAATGAGATGCTGCATTCTTCCTGATGGTCACATGACCTTCACGCGTTTTTAATGGAAAATTATTTAAACATTACAGCATTCGTACAAGGATTTATTGTTTTTTCCCTTTCAATATATATATATATATATATATATATATATATATATATATATATATATATATATATATATATATAAGACTTTATAAATATGTGCTGCACAATACAAATAAAACAAATTTTAATATGAATTTCAGCAAATAAACACCCTTAATGTGTTTATGCCTTTATTAAGATGTTCATGGTGATGTTTACTTTCACCCAAAACTCCTAAGACAATTAAGTTATATCTCTGAACTTTAATAATAAATCTGTATAAAATGCTGCGCTTCCCGCATCCTTTTTTCTGCCGCAATGACTGCTGTGACTTCTCAAGCAAGTTTTTTTTTGTTCAATTCTACATCGACGAGTCCTCTATCAAGAACACATCCGGGAACATTTACGCGTCCTCCGTTCTTGTGGTCTTGAGTTTTGGAACCGAACTTTGTTTTGGAACTGAACTTTGTTGCAGTTGATTATGACGTTACACACAAGATTGCTGAAGAACGCATATTGAGAAACAGCCACAGGTTGGCTGAGCGGATTCAAAAATGGTAAAACTCAAGTATTTAACTTTAGCGTGTTGTAAAGTGAGCCTATTTCCAAAGAAGTGGAGTGATGAACAAAACTGGAAAGAATGAAACATTTTTTGTTGGTCACATTTTATGTAATACCCTCAAAGTAAATGGGATATCACATGTCGTTGTATTATACTACTATTTGCGGCGCTTATCATGGATTGCCATTTTTTTGTGAAATAGTGGGCGGTGTGCAGTATGAACGGCACAGTATGCCGCAAGCAATACACTAGGACACCATTCCAAACAGCCTTGTTTAATCACCATGACAAAGGAAGTGATTAAGTGTTGGGCATTTTACAGAATGATATTCTCTTGGCAGTCCTTGCGCTTGTGCTTGACTACATGCTGTTGCCAATGGTGACATTATCAATTGAACTGGAATGAACTGAACAGTTTCATTCCACAGCTGAACATCAAGCATGAGGAACACTTTGGCCATGTAAACATTGCTCTGTGTTTGATGCGGTTTCTCTTTCTGATTTCTCATCTTCCTTTCTCCTCCATCTCTGTCGTTCTCCTTCTCTCTAGCCTTCCCCCACCCTCCTTCTGATTGGTCGAATTAACTCTGCAGCCTCCTGTTGTGAATAATTACTTTTGATCCAATGCGGAGATCTCTCTCTCTCTCTCTCTCTCTCTCTCTCTCTCTCTCTCTCTCTCTCTCTCTCTCTCACTCTCTCTTTCTCCTCCTAACTCTCTCTGTTTTCAGATTTCTCTTTTAAAATTGTCTTCCCGTCATGGCCCTATATCATTCACAGATGTAAACACAGTATGTACTGCGATTTGGTTCTCAAGTCTTTTAGCAGGGATTATTATGGCAGACAATAGGCTGCATTGTATAGCCGTCATCATATTACAGCCATCTCTCAACACCTCTCTGAGCTGTGCATGTTAAAGCTATAGCTCATGCGAAAATTCTGTCATAATGTTGTTGTTTTTGTCAAACCTATGTGACATGATTTCTTAAGTGGAACACAAAAGGAGACATAATGCTGTTATTATCCATAAATATCCATAAAGCTAGTCCATAAAATACAGTGGTGGAAAGAATACTGAAAAATCATACTCAAGTGAAAGTACCATTACTTGCCCAAAAATGTTGTGCGAGTAAATGTATCTGTTGTGAATATTACTCCAAAGTATGAGTAGACCTTTCAAAAGTTTGTTCATTCCTTCTTTCATTTGTTCCTTTATTCATTAGTTTGTTCCATCCTTCCTTAGTTTGTTCAGTCCTTACTTGAAGCCTTCATTCATTTGGTCCTTCCTTCATTCCTCTTTTCATTCGTTCGCTTATTCATTCATTTGTTCATATTTATTATGCCGGCAGCTAGCTTTCTGCAACTCTCACATGGTCTAAGAAGCTAAGCACTCAACCTGTAGTCTGTGTGGGTCCTAATGCCCCAGTATAGTGACGGGATAATGCTCAGTGAGCGCTATTTTTCTGATGAGAGGTTAAACTGTGGTCTTGACATTTAGTGGTCGTTAAATATCTCAGGATGTCCTTTAAAAAAAGAGTAGGGGTTTATCCCCTGCATCCTGGCCAAATTTGCCCACAGACCTCTGTCCATTACGGCCTCCCAACCATCCCCATATCATAAATGGCTTTATCACTCTGTCTCCTCTCCACCAATCAGCTTGTGTGTGGTGTGCGGTCTGGTGCAATATGGCTGCTGTTGTGTGGACACTGGACACTGCACACTTTTTGGTGGTGGATGAGACGATTCTCACCATTGTGTAAAGCACTTTGAGTGTCTAGACAAGCGTTATATAAATGAAAATAGTAATTATTATTATTATATTTTTCCTTTCTTCATTAAGTCCTTTGTTCATTCGTTTGTTCCTTCCTTAGTTTGTTCAGTCCTTGCATTCCTCCTTTTATTTGTTCGCTCATTCATTCAATCGTCTGTTTGTTCCTTCCTTTTTTCCTTCCTTCCTTCCTTCCTTCCTTAGCTTGTTCAGTTCTTCCTTTAATCCTTCCTTTACTAATTTGATTCCTCCTCCTTTTCATTTGTTTGCTCATTCATTCATTCGTTCGTTTGTTTATTTGTTCAGAATTTTTTTGTTCCTTTCTTCCTTCCTTCTTTCCTTCCTTAGTTTGTTCAGTACTTCCTTGAATCCTTTCTACATTTATTTGGTCCTTCTTTCCTTCATTAGTTCGGTCCTTCCTTCATTTGGTTCTTCCTTCATTTGGCCCCCTCTTCCATTCTTTATTTGTTCTATTTAAAGATTGTTGAAGGCTGCTTGGTGATTTCAGTCATCACACAGTCAACATCCTTGAAAACTCATAGGGCAACTGCACTGAGGGCATCCTGAATTATATGTTAGCATATTGACCACTAGGATATTGCCACCAAAATGAATGGGGATCATCTTGATTTTGTAGATATCTGTATTCAAAATGTAAAAAAAAAGGCAAACATGTACATTTTACTACATTGTTGTTGTGTGACTGATATTCCTCAGACTTTGTGAAGTCAGAAAAAATATTTTTTTAAAGAGTGAGCCTTTCTCAGCCTTAAAGGGTTTTTTGTGTCTCCAGAATGCGTCTGTAATGTTTATACTCTATGGATATTAGTTATTTTAATGAACAAAATAAACCTGATTTAACATCCAAAAACCGCGATTGAAGCATCTTCTTTTATGATCGCACTGACTTGTGGCTATAGTAATAAAGATTGTAAAATCGCTGTAATAAGCGTTTTAGAGACGTTTTAAACTTGTAAAACTTATTCTTGATCACATTTGATGATGATCGATGATCACAGAGAGCTGAACAGATTTTTTATTCCCAGTTGCTTTGCACACGTCCTGTCTTCTTGCTATGATGGTATGCATTGGAAACATGTTAATACACGACCATCAGTCAATTCAGTGGGCGGAGGAACCGCAATCCTACGTCACGGTGGGCCTCAAAATGGGAGGGATTTAGATCCTATTTTAAGGTCAGTAAATTTAAAAAAAGACTTATTGTCTTTGCATCACCTCAGTATGACAGTGGACACACTATACCTACACACAGTTCTGTCCAAACAGCTTAAAAAAAGTTAATTTTCATGATAGGTGCCCTTTAAGGACCGCTTTTATAGCACTTTAATTCTTCCCTCTTGTCATTTTTGATCTTTCATTTGTAAGAGATAAAAAAAACAGCAATAATATTCTTGCCTAACATCTCCTTTTGTGTTCTGGGGGAAGAAAGAAAGTCACATAACGGTACAGGAATGACATGAGGCTTAGTAAATGATGACAGAATTTTCATTCCTGGGTGAGCTAACCATTTAAATGAGGGTAATGGTGATATTTTGTCTGCTCTTGCTCGTGTGCTGATCTCTGTTCTCCTCTCCTGGATGTCTTGTGAAAGTGGCAGGCCACCTCTGGACAGTCTGACAGGCAGAAGAATCAGCATGTCCTGCGCTCTCTCCTCGTCCTTAGTGGACCACATGCCTGCACTGCTCTGTTCCGCCTGGCTGACCTGTCAAAAATGTTCCAGTCACACGAGTGGGCTTCTACAGTGCGGCCGCATGGAAATGACTTGGCACCTTTGTATTAATTTTTCATGGGCCTTGCCTTAGATGTTCCCCCTCCTCTGGAATATGGGCTATTTCAAAAGCCTCTGCTCTGCAGACCGCCAGCCCTGTGCCTGATGGAGTTTAAATCCAGGATGATGCTCCCATGCTGGCAATCAAACAACGTTGAAGTTGCCCACCTGGAGCATTGGTGTCAAAATGCATCGTTGTTCGTGAGCACTATAAATAGCTTTCCAATCAGACCTGAGCCCCCCGCCCCTCGACAACCCCCAAGATGAAAATTGCTGTAAATGTGCCTCCGTAAAGGTAAGTTACGTAGGTGGGGAGGAGGGAGGCTGAAGTGTCTTCGCAAATGCAAGGATTGTGTCGGCTGGGAACACTGGGAATTGAATTACAGGAAAGCATAATGCAATCCTTGATATCTACCTACTCTGCCTAATGAAATCAGCAGATGAAAGCACAGCTGGACCTTCTTGCAGGATATTACTGTGTGAGAAAGTGCTTAGCTGGCTGAGGGAGGGGGTGGAGAGCGCTCGCTTGCACCTTTGGGAACAGTACGTGCATGTGCTCACACCAGTGCATGTTCATTTCACTTCAAGAAAACTCTACTGTTTTTTTTTATTTTATTGACACTCTTATTATTGGGCGGGGCTACAGATGGGGAGAGTGGACTTTGTGAAAACTTTTTTCTTTATGTGCTTTGTTTACTTTAGTTTTGCTCTGATGTCATTCTATTGGCTGGTAGTGGGTTATTATATTTTAATTGACCATATTCATTTGCAGTCAGAATTATTAGCCCTCCTGATTTATTAGCCTCCCCTATATATTTTTTCCCCAATTTATGTTTAACGAAGAGAAGATTTTTTTTTAACACATTTATAAACATAATAGTTTCAATAACTCATTTCTAGTAACTGATTTCTTTTATCCTTGCCATGATGACAGGACTTTATATTTTACTACATCTTTTCAAGATACTAGTATTCATATTAAAGTGCAAATTATAGGCTTAACTAGGTTAATTAGGCATACCGAAAGTTTGTTCTGTAGACTATTTAAAATATATTTAAATTGTCTAATAATTTTGACCGTAAAAAATAAAAAAAAAAATAAAAAACTGTTTTTATTTTAGCCAAGATGAAACAAATAAGACTTTCTCCAGAACTTTCTCCATTTGGGAAATATTTGTAAAAAGAAAAAAAGATTCACGAGAGTATGCGTGAAGGGCCGGGTGTTTTCTGGAAGACAGAACATAATGGGAGAAAGCCGGGTGATGGGTCTGAAAAACGGGAGACTGCCAGGAAAAACGGGAGTGTTAGCAGGTATGCCTCCGTTACACTCACCCCACTAAACCCTACTCCAATTCAAGTCAGTGCACCAATGTAACCCCGCCGGTCCTACACCACCCAGCCTGCTCTGAGCTGGGATCAAACTGGCGATTCTTTGTATGGGAGTCGGTTGCTCTGACAAGAAGGCCAAAGACCATGGCCTCTAGTGCCTGTAGCTAGAGCACCTTTAGAGGTCAAAGGAGTGAGGTTTACCTGCATAGCTGGTAACTAGCTGGCCTCCATTAAACTCACCACCCTATAACCTGACTCCCATCCGGGTCACTGCATCAATGTAACCTACAAAAACAAACCTTCTTTCATTTCTCAATGATTTCATTTAAGTTTGCATATATGCCTCCCACTTGTTAAGAGTCCAAAAGTTATTGGACATAATAATAATCATAAATAAAACTTTCACTTCTTAATTTTTGCTTTGCCTTCCAGACTGTAGGCTGTGATTTGCTTGACATCACACCATGTCTTTACTACCACCATGCTTCACTGCTTAGGTTTATAAACAGTTCATTTACTTCTCCATACTCTTTTCTTCCCATCACTCTGGTAGAAGTTGATCTTGATCTCATCTGTCCATGGGATGTTGTTTCAGCAATATGAAGGCTTTTGTAGAACTCTTATGTTGTCTTCTTGTTTTTCAGGCTTACCGATGGTTTACATCTTGTGGTGAACCCTCTATATTCACTCCGGTGTAGTCTTTTCTTGATTGTTGACTCTGACACATACACACACCTTCTGGAGAGTGTTCTTGATCTGGCCAACTATTGTAAAGGTTGTTTTTTTCACCAGGGAAATAAGTTTTTGGTCATCTGCACTTTGTTTTCATGGTCTTCTATGTTTTTTAATGTTGCTGAGCTCACTAGTGCATTCTGTCTTTTTAAAAATGCTCAAAACAATGGTTTTGGCCACACCTAAGCCTGTTCTTCGTAGGTGGATTACTCCTTAAGCAGGATTTGGACATTGACGATTTGACATGATCCAGGATCGTTTAGTTCTTTAAAACTCATCTAAGAGTTGTTGTCATAGCAACAGTTTTGGTAGCTCAAACCTGGTCAGGAGCAGGCTCATTCATATAAACAGGATTAGATTGAATCATTTTAAGCAAATATAATACTAAAAGTATGTACCAAATGCTGATGTTTTCTTACAGTAGTTGTATACACTGGGCAAAATAGTAAGTATAATTTTTTCTAACTATATATATAAGAAAAAAAGTTAAAATAAAACTTATGCAATCTGCACTCTAAAATATAGTACAAAGACTGCCACCTGGTTGTTCAAAGAGAACACTTATTAATATGAACTTTTTAGTTACAAACGCATACATGCACAATATTCACCTTTTTTTTAAAATGATAATAATTTATGCAGTCGTGCACGTGTTTTGACCGCTAATATACCAGTGATTTAAATCAATTTAAATCATCAATTGATGCTTCGCAAAAGTTGCAGATACCTTTACCGATATAAAAGTACGTTTTTGATGCAAAATTTATTTTTACAGTTATTCCTAACGCCAATTTAAAAAAAAACTTAAGTAGGCCTAGGTTACTATAATAAAGAAAATCTTCTCTAAATGTAGAACTAAATACATTGTTATGCATTGAAAGACATGATTAATACTCTTGACACATGAAAGTGTAAAGCCTGCAGCTTATGTGGAAAGTAATTTGGGCATCATATTTAACAAACCTTTTACTGCTAATTTTGTGTCATTATTCATTATTAGATGATGTCATTACGCTGCTGTGCCGTCAGCCAATCATTGCATTGCTAATCATGATTTCAGGAATTAATAGATCGCTCCTTTACAACACGCACAGCGATCTCAGATGAGTTCATCCAGACATTTTAATCTGATTTATGAACTTGTTTGAGGAACCAAATTAGCCAGAGATCAATTATCAAGATTAAAAGATCCAGGATCTGCCAACTCATCCTAGATCATTTAAGCGAGGTAAGAAGAACGGACCCAATATGTTTTTATTATCTCCCTGATGGGTTTGATTTTGTTTTTTCAGCCTAATGATGGCTTGCTTGAATGATAGTGACAGCTCTTTTGATCTCATCTTGAGAGTTGACAGTAACAGATTCCAAATGCAAATAGCACACTCGAAATGAACTCTGGACCTTTTATCTGACCGTTGTAATTGGGATAACACACACCTGGCCATGGAACAGATGAGAAGTCAACTGTCCAATTGCTTGGTCCCTTAACAAGTGGGAGGCACATATGCAAACTGTTGTAATTCCTACAGCTTTCACCTGATTTGGATGTAAAAACTCTCAAATTAAAGCTGACAGTCTGCAGTTAAAGCACATCTTTGTTTTATTTCAAATCCATTGTGTTGGTGTAAAGAGCCAAAAATGTAAAAATTTTGTAGATGTCCAAATATTTATAGACCTGATTGTACATGATTTGTTTCTTTTCACACCTCTAAAAAACTAAATAAAAGATAAAGGAACAGAGGAGGGTGATTGGATTCGCAGGTGATGTTGCCGATGAGACATTTGGTGTAAAACTCTAGTCCAACACAGTGTATGTAATATCACACCGCAGGCTCTATGATATTTACTACATCTCTACGAAAGCTCAGTTCACTCTCTATCCATTTGGCTGATGAGAGAATCATATATCAAGCAGATAATGGAATGTGGCGTCTTCAGCACACCACAAGCAAGAGGCAATATCACCTTATGCAACTGACTTATGCTTTTAAGACAATTATCTTTTTAGCTCCCTTAATTGCAGGTAAAACAGCCGGCGCTGAGCTGCCCATTATTTTGGCAGAGGGAGGCAGTTGACTGCTACATACACAGATCTTTTATTCAGGGATTCAGCTGCGCCACACAATGGCAAGTAGGAGGATGAGAGAGGATGGAGAAAAAAAATCAAATCTGATTCTTTCATCTTTAACTTACAGTAATGACATGGCCACAAACCGAAACAATCTGCCTCTTGACTTCAAACGCACATTTGTCTTGCTGCACTAACATTTGCAGCAGACAGATCGCACAAAAGTGGCCGCTTTCGTCACTGGCTGTTTTTAGATTATGTATTTGGGGCTTCTGGTTTTGATCTTTGTTCACTTCTAAAGATTTAATCTCATTTGCTTCTTTTTATTTTAAATGGCTCTCGTTATTTTTCATTCATATATTATTTATTCACAGGTTGGAAATTCAGAACATGACTCGTTGAGTTTATATGAATCGTTTCTTTTTAATGAGTCAAAAACATACAGCATAACCAGTGTGGTATTAAAAAACAACTCTTATGAGTCGACTCTTTTAGGGAATCAAGAACATACAGCACAACCAGTGTAGTACAGATGATAAATAAAAATGTCTCTTATGAGTTGACTCTCTTAGTTAATTAATAACATGCAGCACAACCTTTACAGTCTGAATGAACATGACTCGTTGAGTGAATACGAATCCTTTCTTTTTAATGAGTCAAAATATACAATACAACCAGTGTGGTACAAATGATAAACTAAAATGACTCCTATGAGTTTACTCTCTCACTGAATCAAAAACATACAGCACAACAAATGTAGTACAGGTGACAAACAAAAATGAGTCTTATGAGTTGATTCTCTTGGTGAATCAAAAATATACCACACACCCAGTGTACAGGTGACAAACAAAAATGAATCTTATGAGTTGATTCTCTTAGTGAATCACAAATGTACCACACACCCAGTGTAGTACAGGTGACAAACAAAATCAAACTGAATCACTTAATCCAAAACATACAGCACTACTAGTGTAGTCCAACCGGCGAATAGTCAGCTCTATTTAGTAAGTCAGAATCATACTGCACTTTCATTGCAGTCAGACTGAATGAACATGACTGTTATGAATTGGGGCAACGCCGTGGCGCAGTAGGTAGTGCTGTCGCCTCACAGCAAGATGGTCACTGGTTCGAGCCTCGGCTGGGTCAGTTGGCATTTCTGTGTGGAGTTTGCATGTTCTACCCGCGTTCGTGTAGGTTTCCTCCGGGTGCTCCGGTTTCCCCCACAGTCCAAAGACATGAGGTACAGGTGAATTGGGTAGGCTAAATTGTCAATAGTGTATGAGTGTGTATGGATGTTTTCCACAGATGGGTTGCAGCTGGAAGGGCATCCGCTGCATAAAACATGTCCTGGAAAAGTTGGCGGTTCATTCCGCTGTGGCGACCCCAGATTAATAAAGGGACTAAGCCGAAAAAAAATTATTGAATGAATGTTATGAATCGTCTCTGTTTAGAGAGTCAAAAATTTACAGCTCAACCAATGTTTTACAAATGACGAAAAAAAATGACTCCTGTGAAGTGATTATTGTGCTAAATAGAAAACAAACAAGTTGTGAAGTCCAACTGATGAATAGTCAGTTCTTTTTAGCAACTAAGAATGATAAAGCACAGCCATTGTAGACTGACTGCTGAATGACTCTTATGAATCAGTTCTTTTTAGTGAATCAGAAATGTACTTCCAAACCTGTTTTTTTCGGACTGCTGAATGAACAACTCTTAAGATTTAAAATTTTGTGACTTAAAACATACACCACAACCGGTGTATAGACTCTACCAAATGAAAATGACTCTTCAAAGTCGTCAAACTTGATTCTGAACAGCCATTTATTTTCCTTTTTGTGATTCAGAAATGTAATCAGTGAAGTTTGGCTCACGACTACGAACGAATACACATAAACTACAACCTGTGTGGTCAGACTGACCAACAAACACATTTATATCAATATTTTGTTGCTAATTATTTATATCAAAGCCCTCAGATAAAATCCCTCGACTTGCACGGCCCTTAAATAATCAGTATTCACTCCACACCGGCGTTAGCGAGGGTATTTCTATGTGTTTGTTTACATCCCCAGACTGGCATGCTCGAGAACAGTCTGTTTATTTCTAACAAGCTTTTCTCTGGCCATTCCACGTGGGCCGGTCTGTCCCTGGAGGTCCTGTCCCAAATCAGACCCCCTGACCGGCAGAAGGACGCACGCAGGGCTGACACATGAATGCTTGGCACATGCCAGGCTGCCTGCTGCGAATGCCATCCCTCGGCACACACAACTCTCACGCCCTCATCATCCGCTCGCCTCCTCCTCTGCTCAGCCTTTTGTTGAGGAATTTTCTGTTTCCTATAAAATAGTTGCCAGCTAATGGATTTTTTTCCTCTTTATTCACCGGACGTGCTGAGCGATGACTCTCTCGGCACTTCTTAAAGGTGATTTACAATTAAAGGGACTCTGGCTATTTTCTAATGATTCTTTAGCTGAGTGGGTTTTATTGCACTACTAAGCTGTGTTATTAACAAACTGCCGCTCCTGCCCGGCCCTGTGGGACATGCTGAAATGCTTTGTCCTTTTCTCTGCTAGTGAATAAGGCCTTTCTGTCTCTTTGAAGCGCTCCAAAGCTTTTACAGTGTCACGAGAGAGGCTCCTGAATGGCGCACATTCCCGGCAAATGCGCTCGTGGACGTTATTGCATTTCTGTGCAAAGACATGTCTTGAAAAGAACTGCTCGTATTAATTTAGGCGTAAATAAATAAACATGCATTTAGGCCCATTTCTGTTTACTTTTGCTTCTGCTTTCTTTCTCTGAGAGCTTGTAGTGTTGGTTAATTTTAGGCAGTTTATGAATGCCTTTTAAATGCAAGTGTGGAGGTGAT